>NW_027397070.1:66095037-66128282 GCF_003265705.2 Callorhinus ursinus
AAGGCAGACACTTAACCATCTGAGCCACCCAGGCGCCCGACCTCATCCTACTTTAAAATTTGCTCTCCCGTGGGTATGAAATAGTCTCATTGAAAAGTCAACTTACGGTTCCCTGATTATTAATGAGCTTGAGAATTTGGATGCCCTTCACCATTCCGGTCCCCTACTGTGACTCACCTGCTTGTGACACTTGTCCGTGTTCTAAGAATTGGCTGATTTGTTTTCTATCTTAATTTGTAGGCTTGAGTTTCGTTTTGTTTTTGGCATTGTGGATACTGATCCTGTTTTGGGTCTGTGTTTGCAAGGATCTTCTGAATTGTGATTTGCCTTTTATGCTTCACTCAGCGTGATTTTCCTTGAAGATTTCTAATTTTATTGTAAATTATGATTTATGCTTTTTAATGTTTTGTCTTAAAATATCCATTCATACTCTGAAGTAATACATTTTCTTATGATTTCTTTGGAAAGTGTTGCAGTCTCTCATCTGCCTTATAGTCTTCATTCCGACCGTAGCTGATGCTCACGTATGGTGTGAGGTAAAGAACCCAGCTTCATTTTCCCACATGTGAATAATCAGTGCTTCCAGTACTGCTTATGAGATTTCTCACTCTTTTCCTCCCTTATCTACAAGAGTATCTCTTAAATAGCAAGTTTCCATATTAGTGTGGATTTATTTCTCATCTGTTCTATTACTATGGTCTGTTTTTGTTCCCATCAAGCCCCACCAGTGGTTTCTTTACAAAGCACCTAGAACAATATCTTGTAGGTGAAACTCGGCCATGCCACACATCCTGTCTCAGCACCTTGACAACATGGACATGGTATGGGCTTATCATAGTATTAGTCCCCATCAGCCAGGACATTTCTAGGTGTCTCGTCATTGTCATTGTCCCAACGAGTATCCAAGGAATAAGTAGATCCCCAGTTTTTGGCATGATACCGGGGCACTCAGAATTTTTTAAATGAGTGGGAGTATGACTGTGAAAACATCCCACAGGACTCAGAATATGGGACAGGCACAGTATATGTTTGTCTCCCCAACGTGCCTTAATTAATGTGACCTCTCCTGCTTCCCAGCTAGCTTAGCATATATTGCAACAGTCAGTGACAGTTTTTCTGTGCTGTCTCAAGTAGCAAACTGTCTTAGTCAGGGTAATGCATGCTAGATGCTGTAACAACCAAGCCCTAAATTGTGGCTTCACAAAATAAAAGTGGTTAACACACACACACACACACACACACACACACACACACACGCATGTTAATTTCCCACTGATTTCACAGTCCGATGTGGGTCAAGTGGCTTTCCTGCACTGTCCTCTCTGACCAGTAACTCAGGGATCTGGGTGCTCTCCATGACATGGTTCTGCCATAGAGAAGGGAGAGAGAGCCACCTAATGCTCTAGAGGGAGATTCTAAAGCCTAGATGTTGAAGTGCATACATCCTTCACCCACATTTCCTTATCCAGAACCAGTCACATGACCACAGTAGAACTGCAAGGGAAGCTGGGAGATGTAGTCTTCTTATACCCAGGAAGAGAAGAATCTAACTAGGAGGCTCTGCCATACAAACAAGAATCTTAGCTCTTAGAGGCAGAACCTTCTCCTCTCTACCTTTCCCATTGCCCCCTGAGGTAGTATAGCCTCATGAAGAAACTGCAGTCTTTGGGATTAGAATGGAGTTTGAATTTCATCTGCCCCCGAGTGATTGTGTAACCTTGTTAACCCTTGGAACCTTTATAATTAGAGCCAGGTAGGGGCTGTGCAGGACTCAGGTTCAGGTCTGGTTTATTCTCCGGTCCACTGCCTGTTCCTGGGCTCAGCGAGGCCCACTGCACCAGGCTCCCTGCAGACGTTGGCCGGCACACCACGCTCGCATTGTGCCATTTTAAACAGCTGCTTTGAGAGGGGCTCATCTGACAATGTACATGAATTACCCTTGCTTCTTCGCTGCTCCCATAAAATGCCTGGAAACCAAACCTTTCCCAAATTCCAGCTTCACGACGGGCTCCATTCATTTTCTCTTTGTTGACATTGTACGGCTTGTTTTCTACCAGCGCAGCCATTGTGCCTGGCTCCCCTGGGGTCGGATGCTTTATTTTCCTCTGGCAAATCTCCCTCCATTCTTTTCCCCACTGTAAGAGCCTGGCAGAAAAACAGGCTTCCATGAAATGGCCATCAGATCACTGTGTGGTTTGGCCCTGGTTGGCTATTCATCTCTGGGGCACCAGTCCATTCAATTAAACAAGGTCAGAGCTGTGTTGCCTAAATTTATTGTCACTACTTTTCTAAATTTTCACCTTATTGGAAGAAGCTAGGCAGCAATAAGAAGGACGTTGATAAAAATTTTCTCTGTTAGGTACAAAAACACAGAAGCATATACCACCCCCCCCCCCCCCCCCAAACACACAAAGGAAAAAAGACTGGAAGGAAACATGCCAAAATATTGATAGTTGTTATCTCTGAGTAGCGGGGTTTTTGTTTATTTTATTCACTTACATATACTTTCCTGTACTTGTCAAATTTTTCAAAGTGGGCCACTACCACTTAGATTCTCACAGGAAATGGGTGTCCTATTCAAAGGGATTTGAAGAGCACTCAGCAAAGCGACTGTTTCCGGAAGCTCAGAGGTATGGTCACTCTAGAAGTCCCGATCCATGAGGTGACCTTGCCACGACAAAGCTCAGCTTCCTCCTTGCTGACACTGCATGTTTAGAAAGGTCCCTGTGCTCTACTTCGAGATCCTTCCTTTGCCCTGGGGTCAGGGCTCACGGAAAGATCTCGCTCTGAGTGTGGCTGGTGGTTTGACAAACAACAAAGAAAGCTCCAGCAATTCTTCATTGCTAGGCAAGGTGTCAGGAATACCCACGTGGTCCTGCCTGATGAGGAAGCCAGGAAGCACACTCCGCATTAGAGTCGGGAAGAGCCCCAGTGCTGGGCAAACAGCCCTGAGAGCAGGAGACAGTGGTGCGCTCAGTGATGTAGCAACAATGGGAAGCTGTTAGCACCTGGACGCCTGCACTCTGGGAGAAGCTGAGGCTGGCAGGGAGGAGAGAATAATCCTACTTCCATCCACCATCTGCTCTTCCAGTGGTGCACCTCCTTAGCAGAACACAGTCAGAATCCAGGGGTCATAGAAGCCTCAGTAACATCATTGCCACGGGCAGTCTCCATGGACACAAAACAGCAGAGAAAAACTGGGTACGTCTCGAAGGGCAGCCTGTATTCATGGTGCAATTAGAAAATAAGGTGTTATTGACATAAAAACACAGCTCAGCGGATGAGAAATCGAGAACTCTCGAGAAGCACTCATTCAACACACGGTTATACAGCCAAGACCGTGGGCTGCACCTGGGCTCAGCTCTAGCCCTGCAGCTGTTTATCAGACACCACCAGTGCTTTTGAGTCACAGGCTACATGGGGGAAAGAGACATGTAACCAACAAACACAGACTGGATACAAAGGAACATTATTCAGGAACAATAAACAAGGGGGACAGTCTGTCATTTGCAGCACTGTGGATGAACCTGGAGGACATTATACTACATAAAATAAGCCAGACAGAGAAAGACAAATATTGGAATCTTAAAAAAAAAAAGGAAGAAAAAGAAAGTTAAATTCAGAGTCTAGAAGAATGGGTGCCAGGGGCTAGGAGCTGGGGAAAATAAGGAGAGGTTGGTAAAAGCCTACAGACTCAGTTATGAATAACCTCTGAGGATCTAATGCATAATATGGTAACTATAGTTGTTAACGTTGTATTGTATAGTTGAAATTTGCTAAGAAAGTAGAACTTAAATGTTCTTACCTTAAGGGGGGGGCAAGGTGATGGATGTAGTAATTAACAACATGGGGTGGTGGAAACCTCTCACCATGTATCTAATCACACCCTTGTATACTTACAAGGTGATGTTGTAAATATCTTACAAAGTTTTTGTCAGTTACACCTCAATAAAGCTGAAAAAAACAAGCACAGGTGGGGGAGTGGTGTGTGAGAAATGTACACTGGGGTGCTAAGAGCCAGCTGAGGGCTCGACCCTAGCTAGGCTGGTGGAATGGTCTGGGTAAACCCATTTCCCTCTGTTGTTCAGGCTTCCCATGTGCAGAGTGAGGCTTATCAGTTTGTAGCTGGGGACCCGCAGGTGCCCAGTGACAAATGACCCTGCACTAGGGACGCAGGGGCTCAAGCTCAGCTCTTGACTCCAACATTCACTGAAGTTAGTGTGAGGTTGCACATTTGCCCAATCCTGATTTATTTCAGTCCATTCTGACTTGGGGGTCAAGGTCTGTGCTAATTTGCATCATCTGTCCACATGTGCACGTGTGTGCACACGCAAACCTGCACACACTCTTTCCTCTCTTTGCTGCTCCTCCTTCCCCCTCAGCAAACCTGAAACAGCTTTCCTGCACAGCGTAGAAAAGCCTCGGTGGCCCTGGGTTTACTCCATTAACTGAAGATGCACTTGTGATGAATTATGAATGACCTAACATGTCTTAAATCATAAAGAAATCCAATTTAAGTTTCTACACACAGTTCAAAGTCTGCTTTTAATCTATACTTTGCTCACATCTATTGTGCATCTTAGTAGGTTGGGCACCGAGAAATGTTGCAGTTTTGCATCAAGCAGATATTGACTAATACTCTTTGTTGCTTTTGGTTTTTCATTTTCCTCTTTCTCAGTGTGTGTGTGGATGTGTGCGTATGCTTAATATCCAGAAGCAGTAAGTAGCAGTAGCACATCAGCCCAAGAGAAGAAACCAGTTGCTATTTTTTATTCATTTCCACTGTTGGGATGGATCCAGAGGACTTGCAAGAATGAACAAAGAATTCACTGCCTTTCTAATGGCATGTGACTCAGTTCAGTGGAGAGCCACCCTTATGTTTTAACTGTATCGATTAGCGGTGCTGTTTTAGGGGGTGGTAGCAGTCAGAATTTGGTTGGAAAAACAGCAATCATTCATGAGTTCTGGCTATGAATGGGTTCTTTTTATAATTAAACTTTTTATTTTAAGATAATTGCAGATTCACCTATAATGCAGAGAAACCCCGTGGACACTTGACCCTGTTTCCCACATGGTAACATCTTGCGAAACCAGAGGGCTGTATCACAACCAGCTTTTTCACTTTGATGCAGTCCGGAGGTCTTATCTGGATTTCCAATTTCATTAGTACTCATTTGTGTGTATATATGAGTGTGTATTTAGTTCTATGCTGTTTTATAACGTGTGTATCCAGGACCACAGTCAAGATACAGAACATTTCCGTCACCATGAGGATCCCACTTCCCTCCTGTCCGTCCCCCACCCTATCCCTCTAACATCTGGTAACTATTCATCTGTTCTTGATTTCTCTCATTCTGTCATTTTAAGAACATTCTATACACGGAATCATGCAGTAAATAACCTGTTGGGATTGGCTTTTTTCCCCCACTTGGCATAATTCCTTAGAGATTCATTCCTCCAAGATGTTGCAAGTAACAGTGGTTTGATCTATTTTATCACTAAATAGTCTTCCATGGTGTGGAGGCATCACAGCTTATTCAACTATCCGTCCACTGAAGGATGGATATCTTTTTGGATATTAGGAAGACAGCTGTGATAAACATATATACATCTAGGTTTTTGTGTGAACATTAGTTTTCGCTTCTGTGGGATCACCAGCCAAGAGGACAGTTGTTGGGTCATGTGGTCACTGCCTGTTCAGCTTTCAGAGAATCTGCCAAATGACTTGCCAGGGTGGCTGCACTGTGTTATCTCCCCACCTGTAAGTCAGGGCACTCCAGTTTCTGCACATCCTCATCAGCATTTGGTGGGGTGCCTAGTTGGGATTTTAGTTGTTCTGATGGGTGTCGTGAGATTCCCACTGTTGTTTGACTCTGCATTTCCCTAATGGCTAATGCTGCTGAGTGTCTTTTCACGGACTCATTCGCCATCTGAATGCCTTCTGTGGTGAAATGCCTGTTCATGTCTTTTGCCCATTTTCCAAACGGATTAGTTGTTTTTTTCACTGTTGATTTTTGAGAGTTCTTTATTTATTCTAAATGTATCTAGTTTTTTTTTCCCCAGATATGTGATTTGCAGAGGTTCTCTCCCAGGCTACAGCTTGTCTTTTCAGCTTCATAATGGGGCCTTTTGCAGAGCAGAAGTTTATGGTGTAAATGAGGTATGATTGATCGACTTTTCCTTCTTATAGATCACATTGTTTGTGTCAAAGTCTGAGAACTTTTTGCTTGGCTCCAGTTCCTGAAGATTTTCTTTCTTTCTTTCTTTTTTTCCCTAAAAGCTTTTTAGTTGCACACTTTATATTTGACTTAACTTTTGTATAAGATATGAGGTTTAGATGGAGGCTCATTTTCTTTTGCTCATGGATGTCCAGTTTCAGCAGAACCACTTTCTGAAAAGGTCCTCCTTTTTCCTTCGAATTGTATTTGCAGTTTTGCCAAAATGCATTTTTGCCAAAAATCATGTGGGCATATTGGTGTGGGTCTCTACTCCATCCTACTGATCTGTGTACCCATCCCTCACACAATACCACACTTTCATGATTATTCTAGGTATATATGGTAAGGGTTACTATTGAGTAGAGTGATTCTTCCCATGTTTTTCTTCATTTTCAAGATTGTTTTAGCTATTCTGGGGCCTCTGTCCTTCTAGATAAATTCAGAATTAGTTTGCTATGTCTTTTTTTTTTTTTTTTTTTTGAGAGACAGAGAGAGAGAAAGAAAGTGCGCTCATGTGTGTGTGCCCGGGGGGAGGAGCAGAGGGAGAAGGAGAGAGAGAATCCATGCCCAGCGTGGAGCTGGATGTGGGGCTCCAACTCACGACCCTGAGATCATACACATCAAGAGCCGGATGCTCAACAGACTGAGTCATCCAGGCACCGCTAGTTTGCTGCGTCTTAAAAAACCGGTTTGAGGTGTTTTCAATAAGGAATTCGAAGCTTCTATAACCACTTGGAGTGCTGTGGGCATGAAATGCAGCAAAGCCACCTCCGACCTTCTCAGTGTCAGTGTTCAAGCAGGGGCTCTGAAGGGCTCCCCCGGGACCGTTACAAATCTCAAGACCCTCAGGAAAGCTGTTACTGACTCTCCCAGTGCACCACACTACACAGCTGACTCTTGATGTCGACCTGGAGCTGCCTTGAGGGTCAGGGCCTGAAAGCAGATGGTGCAGCACCGTCCAGGTCCTTGAATGTGTTGTCAGGTTTCTGTGCAGTTGGTGAAGAAAAGCTGGTGAAGACAGACGGCTCCTCATGGAGCCCAATTTTCAGGGGGACAGAGCTCTCTGGAAGTGGATCCCTAAAACCCAAGGAGCTGACCCTCCACACATTTAGTCATTCATTGACACAGTGGAAGGGTGTGCTGAGCAGGCTAAAGATACCACGGGGAAGCCATGGGGGCCTCAGAGGTGGTCAGGTGAGCAGGCGAG
The DNA here is from genome assembly GCF_003265705.2 of Callorhinus ursinus. NCBI lineage: Eukaryota > Metazoa > Chordata > Mammalia > Carnivora > Otariidae > Callorhinus > Callorhinus ursinus. The sequence goes on from NW_027397070.1 coordinate 66,102,463, forward strand.
CAGGCCACTTCGGTGTGGTGAGAAAGGCAGGGGGGCAGGGAGGCTGGACAGGGCGGGAAGCGGGAGCCGGAGAGGGAGAGGGAGGAAGCATGCACCTGGCGCACTCATCACGTGTTGGGGAGATGCTGCAGCGAAAGCAGGGTCTATGCTGAGGCATACATGCATGGCAGCTCTCCAGTGGGGGGTGGGTGGGGCAGGTGTGGGATCCTTCTGGAACCAAGGAAGAGGACCAAGGTGTAGACATGCTGATGGGCTGGCCTGCAGACACTGAGGCTCTGGCCTCAGCTCTCACTTGGTTCTGGGGAGCCATGTGACAATCCCGGTCTTCCAAGGGAAAGCTGAAAAGGTAGGTCGGTAAGGCCAGACATGTGTTCTGTGTTTCCTTCCTGAAGCCCCATCTACGAAGCCAGTACTTTGTGCTTTAAAAACAGCCAGGAGGTTCTGTCCTCCAGCCTTCTTTCTCCCCACCCCTGGAACCCACCGACACCCTTTAGAGCTGGACTGGACACTGAGGTATCGTCTTCGAAGAAAAATACCAATATTGTGGATCATACTTGTTTTACCCAAATGAAGTGTTTCTTTACCACATACGGCTCTCACCCAAATGACACATCAGTTCCAATTTGTGACAGGGAGCTAAGTTAATCTGTCTCTGGCCCTCACAAGGCCACTCAGAGAGAGTCCCAGAGAATAACACAATTGTTTAAGGGTCACTGTGGCAGGGCTAAGAGCTGGGCTGTCTGTATCTTTGTGCTCCTGGGTGCAAGAATGACCACTGTCCCTGTCGTACAAACTGTATCAGGCAGCAGGGTGGCTTTGTGGGGTGGTAACAAGTCTTCCTTGGGGGGCAGTCATGACCTTTGGCTCCACAGTCCCAGGCTGTTTCTCAGTGGTCCAGCCAAGGTCAGCGGTCAAGCCAAAGTCATCTGGCTGGGGGCAACAGAGGAGTTGGTAACTCGCTGGAAACTCCTGGTCAGATGGACACAGTGGAAACATCCAGGAGGGCAGCTTAAGTCGGGAGAGCCGGGACCATGTGATGGTCAATATCCCCACGGGCATATGGCAGAGTTACTTCCGGGATGGAGCTCCTTAATGGTCCTCTTCAGCACAAACCTCAGTGCCTGGCCCAGAGGAGAGGCTTTGGGTAGATTGTATGCTTCCCACCCCAAGAGGATGATAGTCTGTATTCATTTCGTTGGGCTGACCTATCACACTACTGAACGAGGAGGCTTCAAACAACAGAAAATAGTTTTCTGACAGTTCTGGGGGCTAGAAGTCTCAATTCAAAGGTCAACAGGATTGGTTCCTCCTGGAGGCTGTGAAGGAGCTTCTATTCTATGCTTCTCTCCTGGTTCCTGGTGGTTGGTGGCAAACCTTAAATTTTTATGTATTTATTTATTTATTTTGAGAGAGAGAGAGAGAGCACATGCAAGTAGTGGGGGAGGGGCCGAGGGAGAGAGAGAATCCTAAACAGGTTCCACGCCCAGTGTAGAGCCTGATGCAGGGCTTGATCTCACGACCCTGAGATCATGACCTGAGCCGAAATCAGGAGCTGGGTGCTTAACCGACTGAGCCACCCAGGCTTAACATTCTTAACCTTATAGTTGTCCTATGATAATTCTGTCTCTATTTTCACCCCTGCCCTTCTGACCTGCAGAATCAAGAGCTAATATATGGGTGTTTTGTCAAGCCCCTACGTTGGTGGTAATTTATTACACAACATAGAAAAAAATTAATTCGCTGAACTAAGCCACAAAACCCAAACATCCCCATTTTACAAAAGAGGAAACTGAGGCCCAGCAAGATGGGTCATCTTGCCCAAGATCGGCCTGTCTGTGGCAGGGAAGGGCCTTGAACTGAACGTCTCTAGGCTCTGAGTCTGTTACCCTGCTGCATCACATAGCTACACGTATTTAAATGAAAGGCCCCAGTGGTCCATATTTCTTATTCAAATTACTCAACCATTTGATCCATTTAGTTATTTAAAGGTGCAGAAATTGCTCAAAATAATAGCAAGAGGAGCATGCAATATTATTGCCTTCATTGGCCGTTAATGGACAGCTTGAGACGAGGCTTGCATGTATAGTTAATTATGGGACGGCGAGTCTGAGCCTCCGTGGCTCGTAGGCCTGGGGTCTTTGGTCTTTGCAGTTGCAAAGGTGACAGGCTATGTCTTATTGATCCCATGCGACTGGGTTTGGCCTCACTTGCATTATGGTAACAGAACCTAGTAAATTGTAAAGAAATGGCAAAAGCTAAGTGATGATCACATGTAAGCTATTAATGTAATTGTGTTCTTAAAGCCGCCTTCCTTAAATTACTCCAGTGGTGATTTCGGATTGAATTGGAGTCACAGCCTGGGAATAATTCATCCCCCGGTCTCAACCCGCACTGGAGTCAACAGCGCGCAGCACACGTTGAGCTTGCTGCTTTATTGTTGAAATTCCATAATCTATGAGGCACTCTCAGTCATGAAGTAGCTCATTATTAAAATATAATATTACGTTTGTGTGTGATTATTATTTTAATGCAGTTCTCCGTTGACTTACACAAGGAGGCCCAAACTCTTTCAGACTCCACTCTCCCTTCTCCTACAGTAAAGTTAATTTATACCAAGATGATAAAAAATTTGATTTATTTTACAACAGATCAGTAATTGTGCTCTACAAATAAGTTCGTAATGATAATCAACAGCATTTTCAACATAATTTAATTTGTCTTCTCCCGAGAGGTAGTTAAATGCAGTAATAATAACACCAGTGTTATGGACTCAGCAGCAGTTAATCATGGTCTGAATATGCAGACAGCCCCAATATTGTATTGACAGAAATTAAATTAACCATCAGCTTGGGCAATCAGTGGCTATACAGCTATTAAAAGCAATAAAGGCAACAAACCCCAACCGTTGTCAATTACATTTTGACATATACAAGGGAAAGGACAGATGCTTTTGATTTGAGATTTTTCTTTCCATGAAAATAAGACAAGAGAGAGTAGTAGCACCTTGAACTTGTGGAGGGCCTGTTCCCTCCAGGTTTGCTGAGTGTGGCATGTGTTCTCATGTGCGGTCTCTACCGACTGTTTTCTTTTTGGTAAAAGATAATAATCGAGTGGTCAGGATTCATAGTTTGTTAAATTTCAAGACGTCTCTCTAACCCACCTTTTGGTGCCCCTACCACAGTTCCCTGTGGTTTTTTGTTTTGGCTTTTGTTTTTGTGTTTTTGTCCTAACATTGTAATGTCTGACACAGGCACATTACAAGGATTCAATTTTAAGGTTGTAGGGAGGGCAGGGGAAAAGGGAAAGAAAAACAAAGGAAATCTCATGTTTCTGAGCCTAGAAAGATTCTCAGTGTTTCACCATTGTCTGGAGGAGATTTTGAGCTGGTTTAATTCAGTGCCCATCCAAATATAAGCATCGGGTGGGAGACGAGTTTCTTCTTTCTCTCTCTCTCTCTCTCTCTCTCCCTCCCTCCCTCCCTCCCTCCCTCCCTCCCTCCCTCCCTCCCTTCCTTCCTTCCTTCCTTCCTTCCTTCCTTCCTTCCTTCCTTCCTTCCTTTCCCAGCATATTACCCTCCTTCTTAGGGGAGATTTCAATCACCCTCAGCCTTCATGCTTAGAGATTGTCCATATGGGGTTGGTTGTACAGGGGATCCGGCTGAGCCACAGGCTGTACTTTGGTTTATGCCACCAAATGGTCCATGGGTGCCATATTAACGGTGGTTGATGAGAAGATGTTCTTGCTGGACACCAGTGGCAGGAGTGACCATCGAGGCTCCTGGTCACTGACATCGGGCAGAGTGCTCTTAGTTGGGACTGGACCACCTGCGGACCTGGAGTTGGCTCCCATGCAGCTCTTTGGTACTGGGAACAGATGAGATTTCAAGTCAAGGCTGGATGGGGTCTGGAAGCCAACTTAATCTGTCTGCATTATTTGCCTGACTCCTCTTATTTTAGACCTCGTGGACCTCTCCTTCCCTGTGACCTGCTGCCTCTCCCCCTTCCCCAGTCTGGAGAATACTTAAGGTTGGCAAAGTTGCTTGGCACTTGCGGTAGACAAAATGTTGACATCCCCCACCCCAAAGATGTCCACATCTTAATAATACCCAGAACCGGCGGATGTATTATTTTACACGGCAAAAGGGACTTTGCAGGTGTGATTAAATTAAAGACCTTGAGATGGGGAGAGTATCTGGGTTATGTGGGTGTGCCCAATATCAGCACAAGGGTCTTCATAACAGGGAGGCAGGTGGTTCTGAGGAAAGGAGGGGGTATAATGATGGAAGCAGAGGGACAGAGGAGATTTGAAGATGGTCAGAGTCAGGGAGGGATTGGAAGAAGCTAGCCCACTGAACTTGAGGCTAGAGAAGGGACCATGAGCCAAGGAATGCAGGTGGTCTCTAGAAGCTGGAAAAGGCCAGGAAATGGAGTCTCTCTCAGATCCTCCAGAGGGAGCATGGCGTTGCTGAACCTTCGACTCCACCCTAGGGTCCGACTTCTGACTTCTCAACCGTAAGGTGGTACATGTGTGTTGTTTGCAGTTCGTGGCAATGTGTTATGGGAGCAATAAGAAATGAATGCAGCTCTTCATTTTTTTTTTTAAAAAACCTATTGTTTATGAAAAGTATTGCATTAGCTGAGTCCTTCATGCTTTCGACTTTTTAAACCACAAAGCCCAGGTGCTTGCAAATTCAAAGTGTTGGCTTTTGAAACAGACCAGTGCTTTCTCTGATTTCCTGCCATACCATCCTTCTCTTGAGCCAAGGGAAGGCACTGATGGGCTGGCAGAAAGGGCAGAGAGAATAGGGAAAAGAAAATTCAATCAACTTTTCAAACTGTCATTCTAGCCCGATGTCACACTGTAGCACTAGATATAGGAGTTCTGTTACGTCTGGTGTGGCCTCAGCTCTAAAGGCACCGAGTCCCAGCCCGCCCTGCTGACCATGCAGCCCGGCTTTCCCTGGCCCCAGAGTACACGGGTTGGTTTGCCCACAGACAGGGTGTCCGGCTCAGCCCAGTTGGTGTGTGACTTTCCTTGTTTTAGCACCGAAACCCCCACATCTGAGAACTTCTTCAGTCCCGGGCAAGCTGAAACAGTTGGTCACCCAAGTCATGGATCATGAAAATCACCGCTGAGAGGCTGCCACAGCCAGTGGAACCCGCCATCACCTGGCACTGTGGTCTTCAAACTGTGTTCCAAAGAACCTTAGGAAGTCTGTGGACCCCATCAGGGGCCCCAGGATCAAGGGGGGTCTGGGGCAGCTTCCTCTTTCTTGCTTTAAGCAGAGTGACCTGCTGTAGCGGGCTACGTTCCGAGCAATGTTTTTTTTTTTTTTTTTTGGCCAAAAACCGAGGCAACAGAAAGTGTGAAGAACACTGATATAACATGCGACCGTTACACAGATGAGAAAATTGAGGCCTGGGGAGAGGCAGTCCGGCAATACCAGGGCTCGAACCCCACTGTCCTCACTTCACACCCACGTTGTGTCCTTGTGCCCACGGATGGAGAGCTCTCTACCCGCTGAAGCCCTCAGTCCCTGGGATCCTTCGACCAGCAATTCTGCTCTCAGGCCACGCTCCCTGAACACACCGGAGAGGAGGACCAGGGTGCCAGCCAGGGAGCCTGCAGGTAGTGCAATCGTTACTGCTGTCTCTATCAGTCAGGTGACAAAAACCTGATTCTTTCCTCCCAGATAGCATTTAGAAAGGCCATAGTAAAATGACTGGTGTTTGGGGCATGCCAAACCCACTTCATTCGGAACTTTGCCACCGGGTAAGGTCATGAAAGCCGGGGCAGGCAGAAAAGGGAGGAGGGAAGTTTCTTTGGGAATATTTCCTTTGACTATTTTTCCACAGTGCACTCTGCAACACAGTAAATGCACAACACAAGAGGTACGGTCCCTGCCTTCACAGAGGTTATAATCTAAAAAGGAAGGGCATGCCCATAAACAGCCATAGGCAACAGATTATGTGTATTCTCGATGGCAGAGCTCAAAGGTGATTTTCGAATCCAGAGGAGAGGTGTCAACCTGGTTTGGGGGTTTGAGGGGAGGGCGTGGGAGGCTTCTCTAAGGAAGCTGAGGCTAAAGACTTGGAAAATTAGCCAGGCGAAGAGTGTTATCCTTCACTTGGATTCCCACAGCAAGACCGGGAGGGGGCTATCACACAATAAAAGAATGCACCCCTTTAACAGACAAACTGAGTTGAGCCCAGAGAATTTAAAAGGGCTCGCTTCGAATCTCAGGACTTTCTAGTGGTGGATTCTGACCAGAACACAGATCTTTCCACTCCAAATCCAATGTTCCTTCTACTTTGAGAGAGGCGGGGCTGGTGGGCTCTGCCTCCTCAAGAGGGCACTGGATGAGCAGAAAGGGACATGGCAGCATTGGGTTCCTTGAGGTCTGAGTGGACACCTCTTGGATGGCCACAACCTTAGGCCTCAAACCACCTTTCCCTCCTCTGAGGGTATGCGCAGGGCCCTTCTAAGGGAATTCGTACACGTCTTTCCTGGCCCAACTCAAGATGATTTGGAGGACCCTATCACCAGAAGAGAAGGCATCTGTGACCCCTGTCTGGATTTTGCTACAAGGAAGAGATCGGAATGAGCACAGTGCTCAATCTCTGTAAACAAATCCCACTTTCATTTTGCTTATTATATACATTTATGTGACTATAAAAAATGAGCACACATTATGATTTGACTCAAGTTTCTTTAGAGTTCTTGGATCCAGTTCTAGCCATGGCTCATCTACGGAGGTTGAAGTCCTGTTTGAAAACATGACCTTAACGTGGAAATTTTTTTTTAGAAAAGGGAATTCGAGTGATTTATAACCTCTGGATTTATGATCATTAAAAAGGCACACCCAGCAGAAACAGTTTGGAATTGGTATCGGACTGGAAATTCAGCCTGTGAATCAGCCTGGAGTTCTGAGTACAATCTTCTATCTTCCTTTTGCAAAGCCATGTGGGCTTGACATGAAATCATTTCAGCTTCTCATGATTAATGAAAGAACAATCAACTAAAACCTTAAAGAAAATAAAAATGTTAGTGACGTTTATATAATTATCGGTCAAACTCAGTCTGATCTCCAATTCAAGAGATTACTTGGAGTCATATATTATAAAAACATGACAATAGTGCAAGTATTTGTCAGTAATAAAATGCATTTTAAGACAATATATTGGACACTTAAGAATATCAATAGGGCATAATGTGAAGGGCCAGTGTTAGGGAGGTGGTTTTATATGGTCCCTTGGCTTACACTGATGCAGGGGTCAAAGTGTTAAGGTAATGCCATGAATTGATCCAGGAAGATATTTTCTAGATTATGGAGACCTTAAGGAACAAGGGGCATAACTCTTTCAGCAGCTAAAGCAAAGGAAGCTCAAGGTGGGTAGATGACATGTTGAGGGCTGCACAGATGGTTCTGGAAATTGAGGTCAAAGGTGGTTTTTGTTGGACAGCTCGTTGTGGTTCCACATTTGGGAAGATCTTCTAGACCATAATCAAATTACCTCAATTTAGTTTTTCAGCCAATACTGAGAACCTACCATGTGCCTATGCCCATGTTCTGGGTTGGAGAGATAAATCAACACAGCAACACAGGACGTCACAGAGGCTGCAATGTGATTGGCTTATGTCGCATACACACAGGTTAACACGTGGTTCAAATGGAATGAGAGGGAGTTCATGTATTTGGAGATAATGGGGTATGGTAAATACGAAGTCCATGTATGTAAACTGGTTTTGAGATGATCCTGAAGGCCATTGAGGGTTGTTAGGGGAGACCAGGGGTGTCTCTGTTGCAAGCATTAGCACTCTTTTGGTCAGACAACCTGGTAGAGTCACACAAGCTGACTCTGGCTTACATAAAAAAAGGGCAGCACGCTGGAACCCCATGGAAGAGTTCACAGGGATGAAGGAGAGACTGAATGACCATTTTTTCTGGAAAGTCCGGAAATGGGATCACGCTGGGGATCTGGGCAGCAGGACACACAGATTATCTCTTTGTATGAGAAGTTGCTGGGTGATGATGATGCCAGCCAGCAGGTGAGAACCTTCGTGCAGGTTTCATTTGGGCAGCCTCTTGGCTAGGAGACATGCCACCCTGAGTCCTGTTAAGGGGTTAAATTCCATCCTGTGTCTAACAACTGTTATAAAATGCCTACTGTGTGCCGGGTGCTGTGCTGGGCGCTGGGATACAAACACAAGTAAAAAACAAATGCTCTCTTCAAGGCAAATTCCTCCTTAAAATTTGAGGGGTGGGGGGATGGGACAAATACTCAGGCAGCTTCAGTTCAATGTGGTTGGAAAACAGAGGTAGACATGGTATGGTACCGCCAACCCAGAGCCCAGTGTTGTGTGACCTCTGGCTCTCTGAGAACTGTATTTCCATCCAAGGTTCTAATATAAGATCCTATAAAACTTGGATGAAAACGTATATTTCTGCATCTCTTGTGCAGCTTCTATTGAAGACAGTATTCGTTGGATGGCTTATTGCATAAAGTGTCCCACGATCAATTCCCCTTGAGCATTCGTGCTAGGAACAATTTTTTTTCTCTGCTGTTAAATACTATGTTGAAACTTTCATCGGACCATGAGACTTTTGTGACTTACCTTGTTTCCCTTTTCGCTTTGATTGGTAGGAAACTCCCAGTTAATTAAATTCAGTGCATCACCACCATAACCATACCTGTCCTGGATTTTGAGTGCAATTCTCTGTCCTTCATTACTGGCTTCTTTTCTGGTTCTTTTATAGCTGCGTCTTTTAAAACAAACTAGTTGAAATTCTTTCCAGCAACACTCAAGTTGTATATAATAATTACAAGACTTAGGTTGAGAATGTAGCATCATTTTATGAGAGTCGATTCTAGATCTGATTTGATTCTCATATTGTTTTGTGTTGAATTTTCTTCACTGGTGAGCAGTTCTAGCACCTATAGGATTACATGAAGTACACAGGGGCTCGTGCCAAAATCATTGTCGCCTCCTCCCTGCCTCTGTCTCTGTAATTAATCGAGTTGTCCTCTAGTCTGCTGGCTTTGACCTGCCTCTCCTAGCTCTGTCCTCCCTCCTGCGTCCCTTTGGAACTTGAACTTCACCTCCGGCTCTGTTTGCTGACGCTGTGTAGAACCTGCTTTTCCGACTACTGGGAGTCTCCCCGAGACACCGTACTGGTGTCCCCCTCTTGTGCCTATATGACTATTTCCCATCCAGGCCTCACCCCCAATAAGTGAGCCACCACTGCTCCCCACCTGTTTCCCCATCAACGTTCGAGCAGGAATATCCTAAGCAACATTTTGAATATTTCGGAATTCACGTTTGATGGATGAAGCTCGAACTGGCGAACATCTGGCACAGACCTCATCTCCAGGGTCACCAGGGGGTTTCTCTCACTAGATAAATGCCATTTCAAGAAGCCACGAGAAACCTCACCAAGGGCTGCGGAAGGTGGACTGGTGGCTTGAGGGCCTGCTAAGGGGTCTGGAGGGAATGCTCTCTGAAGCCGTCAAAACCAAAAGGGGACCTGGAGAAGTGTGAGCAAGCATTTTCCTCCTTCCTCCTCAGCCACATGCTAATATTCCTCCTTCAAGGTCACTGTCTCATCTTTTCTTTGCAAGGTATTTCCCAATGAAGAATGAAGAAGAGCTGATGCATGACATGGAAAATTACTTTTCTGGGAACTGGACTGGCTGTAGATTTTCTTTCCTGCCATACTGGTGCCCACCTCCTGCCTGCAGCGTGATTTGTTGGATGTGGGTCCTCTTCTGGGTGAAGGGGAAATAGGTAGAAACCATTGTCATAAAAGCGCAGGTCACTGTGCCTTCTCCAGTTACCTCACTCGGCAATGAAAAACCGGATTGTTATCTCGAAATGGCAGGTCTCCCCCGGGCTCTAAAATATTAAACATATATGCACACGCGTACACAGACATAAATAAAAGGCATCCGTGGCTCACCCAAGCCAGAGACACTGCCAATATATAATCAACCAGGAGATTTTTTTTCCGGGTGATGTTTCCTTCCTTACAAACATCCACCTGTATATTACTGCAGAATTCACACAATGAGCACTTTTATTTTCCATAACAGCTAGCCAAAGAAGTTTCTGCCTCGCTGAACGGCGGGTTTGCAGGCCCGGACGTAAGGCCACGGCTGATTCTCTGTTATGACATCCTTCTGCCCTGATGAGGAAAGACAGGGTATTTCTCTGGTTTCTCTGTCGCTGGTGAGTTTTCCTCCCCGCTGCCTCCATGAAGGTATATGTCATAACGGAGACGAGCAGCCAGGTGATTTCTCTTTCTCTATGCAGAACGTGTAAACATCACCAGCTGCTGGCAAGAAGCTGGCACAAAGTGGGCAGAAGATTCTGCTCCGGCCCCACAGCCTGCCTCCCTGGGCCAGCTTCCTCGTCCCCTAGAGAGCCGCTGTCCTGCACGACTGCCTAGCCTCCCACGTTGTCGCCAACTCCTCCCCTCCAACCCCGCGTTCCCCTCAGATCTGTCACCCCTCCGACGGACCCCTTGATTGCCCTAGTTCTCATTCTGCAGCACTCCCTGCCTCCGCCTCTGCCTCCAAGAATGGGGTCCATTTCCTCCCCCTCCTGCCTGTTCTTACCCCTTCATTCTTCTTGAGCCACGTGTGACACTCGCTCCAGCCCATTCTCTCCAGCATAGGTAGCGTCTCCCAGGTGGTCTTCCAAGCGTTTGGCTGGCAGCTCCGAGGGGCCACGATAACAGAGGCATCAGCCCCTCACCTCCAGAGTCAGCCCATGCTTGCTCACATTTCTTAATTCATCTTACTTGGCCTCCCAACTCCTATTTCGCTTGACATTCTCCTCCACGTTCTCTCTCTCCTTGGCTTCTGGGATGTTACCTTCTCCTGTTTCTTGCAGACACGTTCTTTGCTAATTTTACTGCCTCTTCTTTCGCTGTCTGCCCTTAGGTCTGGGTCGCCTGTCAGCTGAGACGCACTGACTCTTAAGTAAAAGAAAATCCAACAAACAGCAACATTAATGAAGAGTTAGAAGGTGACCAGAAGCTGGCATCGCTTTGCTGATCAGGGATGCCATCTTAGGCCCTTTAGTGGGCTGGCTTTCATCCTCATGCTGGAAGGATGGCTGCCACCTGAGGCTCGTGTCCTCACACCAGCGTCCAAAGCAGGGAAGAGGTACAGGGGCCAAAACCACATTGCTCCCATCTCTCCCAGCAGCCCCAGCAGAATACCCCTGGTGTCCCTTGGCCATTCGGCTCACTGCCACGTGTAAGAGAAACTGAAGAGAGAGTGTGTGTGTAGCAAATGCAAATGGGACTGTCATTGCTGTCATGATGAACCAACCAAGACTGATCCCCTAGGGCTGGTGGAAGGGTGTGTCTTCCCAGAGATCAAGGAGACACCATGTGTCGTGGGTTAAATTGCGTCCCTCAGAAAGGTATGTCCAAGTCCTAACGTCCTGTACCTGTGAAGGTGACCTTATTCGGAATAGGGTCTTAGCAGATACAGACAAGTTAAGGATCTCAAGGTGAGATCATCTTGGGTTGAGGGTGGATTCTAAATCCAGTCACTGGTGTCCACGTAAAAGAAAGGAGACTGGGACTCGAGACCCAGAAAGACATGGGGGAGAGACACGGGGAAGAAGGTCATGTGGGACAGGTGCAGAGGCTGAAGTGATGCAGCTATAAGCCAAGGATCCCCACCAGAAACTCCCAGAAGCTGGAAGAAGCAAGGGAGAATCCTCCTCTGGAGCCTTTGGAGAGAGCATAGTCCGGCTGACACCTCGATTTTGGACTTCTGGTCTCCAAAACTGAGAGACTAAATTCCTGCTGTTTTTAAGGCACACAATTTGTGACAATTTGTTACAGCAGCTCTGGGATCAAATGTGCCACTTTACTATGAACCCCAAACCGGAGTTCTGTCAAAAGGCAAGAGAGTGGATGGGGAGTGGCCGGTGGGCAAACGAGGAACAATCTCTCTGTCTTTGACTATTTTGTTCCACAGTGAACTTTCCCAGATTGACCTCACCCACTTCCAGGACCTCAGCTTTCCCCGTAAAGGCAGAGAGCCTCAAGTCTCTCTTTCCACCAACCACTTCTCACCTGCACTCCAGAACCGCCTTTCATTTACGCCACTCAACTGTCACGTGGGACATCCAGGCTCGTCTGGACTGTCAAGCACAGACTCAGCATGTTTTGAACCAAAGCAACCTTCCTTCCTGAAACCAGGGTTTCCATTTCATCCACCCCATTGCCTGAGCCCATAGCAGTGTTTCAGCCTCCATCTTACCCAGTGGAAGCACCAAAAACTTCCGCATAGGTTAGCCTTCTAAACTTGTCTTGAAACTGCATTTATGTAGTGGGATGGGATGTTTGTGTCACAAAACTTCAAAACACCTCTTCTTTGCGCCCTGGAAGCTCCTTCATGCCTGATACCCATCCCACCACCCAATGCCTTCCAATTCCTTCCTGAATCTCTCTTGGATTGCCCCCGTCTTCATTATCCACAGACTAGAATGAGGTCTATTCCCCGCGTGGGTCCGATGACAGCCTTACTGAACGAATCTGCTATGGAACAGGGAGATACCATCAGTGCAGTATCCTACATGCAGTGTTTTAGCAACTATGAAATCTTAGATGTTAAATATTGTTATGATTCAAATTAGAAACAAAATTTCTCACTTCTCCTCTTACAAGCTTCAGAGTCCATTTCGTTAAAAAGTATCCTAAGTGTGCAAGGCGGGTTGCTGAAACAGGGAACAACCTGTTACCATTTGCAACTATTTATATGTGTTGGGATTTTTCTCTTCCGTGGGGAGAGCTGGGGCAGGTGTAAAATGGATTCATAATCCCTACTTTCAAGTTTGTTGTCTGTCAAAATAACTTCATTGTTTACATTTGTTGGCTTCCTCCACCTATTATAAATGACAACTCAGGACAATCCCACTTCATCACTTAGGTAATTGGGGTCAGGTCTAAGATTTCATGGGAAGAATACCAGTTGGCTGTTTAAAAAGGAAAACGCCATTGACTTGCAAGGGGAAGTCTACCAAAGTTCTGAAGTCTCTTTTCTCTGCACTTTCTCCTATACCCAGAGCTGAGTTCATATGGACAGTATTGCCTCTTCCTTTCAAATGTGTGTTTTCTGTGCCCCAGACCTTACCCTTGCTGTTCTCTGGGCCTGGAATGCCCATCCCTCCTCAGTCCTCCTTGGACCTCAGGGCTCAAAACCTGTGTCCATTTCTAATGTAGCTTCATCGCTCTGTTATTCCTTGTGCAGGTGTTGGCTTCTACCTGTTTAGTTCACCCACTAAAGGTAAAGACCCTGTTGACTTACTCACATTAATCTTTTACTCAACCATTCATCAGTCACAAATACAGATGAAGCCCTAACTTTGACAAAATAATGATAATAAGATGGAAGAGTTCACAGGTTTGTGTAAGATACAAATGTATTTAAGCAAATACGATCCTGTGCTAAATAATCATGATCGATGTTAGCAGACAATATGAGAAATGTGGTCTTTGGGGGGATGGTAAAGAGAGTGGGGAGCGACAAGGAAACCCCACTTTACCCAGGAGGGAGAGGAGATTCCTGGAAGGACTGATCTAGAGGAGATTGGGAGGATAGGAATTACCCAGTAAGAAGCCAGGTATGATTCCCCTTACATTCCCTAGCATCTATCACATGATTGGTGTGTACTAGGGAACCAGCAAATGCTTATTCAATAGATGGATGGGGGATGGGTAAATGAATGGATGGATGGATGGATGAAGTAAATGAATGTATAGGCAGATGGATGGGTGAATATACATGACGGATAGATGACCAGCCTTGACAATTTCCAGTGGACAATATTGCCATTTGGAAAATATAACAAATTATAATATACAAGTCCGCATTACTCTAGGCATTGAATGTTGCCCATATTAATTTGGACAATGTTTCAATAAAGAAAAGGAAAAGAAAAGTTCCATGAATCCCATAAACATATTCTGAGCCCTGAGCTCTGGACTGGGTGCAAGATCCTCAAGGAGCTCTCCTATTAACAGAATAATGAGCACAGAGTGACCGATGCCATGGGTACAGGTAGTCAAGGAAGGAGAAAAGCAGAGGTCTCCAACTCCTCTGGCCAGATCAACTCCCCCAGTATAGTCTCTCTTGGCACAGTCAGCATGGTGCTTTATTACCATGTGTCCCCTCTTGGATGTCAGGCTTCGTGAGCGCAGGGACCACGTGTGGCTTTGCTCACCCTTTTATTCCTAGCACTAATCCGTGTCTGATGGGTGGTAGGTCTTCGACAAATAAACAGTGATTGACTGAGTGAATAAAATAAACGGGAAGCTTCCCAGAGAAGGTGAGCTGTGTTCTTGCAAATGAAGAGAAATTGTTTGGGTTGGCAAGGTCAGAAAGGACTTTGCCAGTAGGAGAGCAGGTGTTAGAGGTGCAGAGGGACCGCGGGAGGTGAGTGCAGAGAAGCCCATCCAGCTCCTTCAGCCAGGGACTTAAGGGGACTCCGGAGAAGGGGCGACCACCAGGGGTGGACAGGCAAGCAGGGACCACCCTGCGAGGCTGGACAGCGTCCCTTTGAGAACATGGTGTTATCGAAGACTTTTAAACAGGAAAGCGAGAGCCTCAGACAAGCCTTTTTTCTAGGTCCTTCTGGGTGCCGAGTGGAGGACAGACGGGGCAGGTTATACCACCAAAACGAGAGAGGTCGTCCCTTCCCGTGAGACCCTGGGCAGAGTCTGAAACCAGTCGGGGTCTCGGCTGTCCCATCTGCAAATGGAGAGGTTGGGCTAGATGGTCCTGAGGTCCCTGCAGCTTTGAACACGCTGTGACCTCGATATGAAAGCCAGCGCTGTGTTTGGCGAAGCCGCTAACATTCCCCCGCAAGCACCACCCTTGTGGATAATGGTTGTTTTAAAGCCACTCAGTGCTGTATTGACAGAAATTAAATTAGCCATCAGCGCAGGCAATCAGTGGCTACGGGACTGTTAAAGGTAATAAAGACAGTGCTCTCAAACCAGAGTCAATTACGCTGTGACACCGGCGAGCAGAAGGGACAGCTGCCTCTGATTGGAAAGGCGGCCGGGGAGGCCTGCCTCCCACCCCGAAGGCACAGGTTCAAACCTCACCTCGAGCCTGTTACTCCTAATTGGGACAGGCAGTGCAAAGCAGATGTGACCCTGGGGACACTGGCCCTTTGGAGGGAATTTAAAGGCCAAGTGACTTCAGATGGGAGTGGAGTCAGGGGTCCTGCGGATACAGACAAACTCATGGATTCCTCCCCAACAGGAAATCCACGGGCATGGAGTCAGGATGCCAGTGCTGAATCTCCTGCTCAGCTCCAGGCTCCTGTGCACCTCAGGGCAAGGACGGTCACCTCTCTGACCCTCAGGCTCCTCTTCTCCCCAGGAAGCATAATGGGAACTGGGTTACCAGGATGTTTTGATAATTTTGAGATTCCTTCTGACAGGCTCCTGGCTCAGGGTGGGGGGCGGTTATGGGGGAAGGACAGTGACTCTGACGATGGGCCCAGCACCATGTCTATCCCCGGGAGTCCTAGGATTACTCACCTTCTCTGTGTATCTAGGGAGGAAGCGGTGGGAAGAAGAAATGCAACAGCTAAGGAACTAGAGGCTTCAATCTCTTTCTGGAGCCTGTTCTTATGTGTGTGGCTGGGCCAAGCAAGAGGACTTCTCTGACCCTCTGCTTTCTCCTCTATGCAAGGGGGTGTGCAGAGAGTCAAAGAAGACCTCACAGTCAGTCCTGCTTTAACGCTCGTTTTGAAAACACCAATGTGCCCCAACACGACCTAACAGGGACGGTTGAGCCCAGCTTGGATTTCATGTTTGCATATGTGTGATTTCGTCCCTGAGAAACACTTGGAGAGCAGTAAATGGAAGCAGAAGACATTCAGGACCCAGCCGGCCGGGGCTGCATAGGGCACAATGCCCATGCACACCCTTCACACATCTTCCCTGCTCCCTCAGCTCCCGTGGGCACCGAGTCACACTCACCCTCCTGTAACTTCCCCACTGATGCCCGATAACCCCTCACAGCACTCACAGTGACTCCTAACCACACCCCTCCCGAGGCCCACTGCCCCCCACAAACTGCAGGCTTTTCACTAAGTGAAGTGCTGTAATGATGGTAGTGTCCATACCTTTCTCAAGGATTTAACAGTGATTTTTAAAAAAACCTTTGTCTATTTAAAAAAATTAAGGTGAAATTCATATTGTATTAACACTGTTAACTATTTTAAAATGGAAAATTCTGTGGCATTTCCTATATTCACAATGTTGTATGACTATTAGCTGTATGAAGTTCCAAACATTTTTACCTCCCAAAAGGGGGCTTCTCTTCTTATAAAGCATTGCTGATGAAATTTTGAATGTGTGGCCCTAACCCCCCTTTTCACCACAATCCCTGTGGTTTTCACTGGGGGATTTTGCAAAGTGGATGGTTTTATAGTAACACCAGCTGTTCGTGCATGTACCTACATATTTGCTGATGCTGACTGTGTTCATCTATTCGTCTGGGTTCTCCAGAGCAACAGAACCAACAGGAGATAGAGAAATATTAAATATAGAGAGAGAAGTTATATAGATTATTTTTTTAAAAGATTTTATTTATTTGAAAGAGACACAGCAAGAGAAGGAACACAGTGGGGGAGAGGGAGAGGGAGAAGCAGGCTTCCCGTGGAGCAGGGAGCCCGATGTGGGGCTCGATCCCAGGACCCCGGGATCATGACCTGAGCTGAAGGCAGCCGCTTAACAGACTGAGCCACCCAGGCGCCCCTAGATTGTATAGACTATATGGATTATAGAGATTATATCAGATTATATTAAATATACTTACATCTATGTCTGTATATCTATTTACTTTAAGGCATTGATTGGCCCACTTAGTGATGGAGGCTGATAAGTCTGAGATCTGCAGTCAGCAAGCTGGAGACCCAGGAGAGCCGATCGGGGTCATTCCCAGCCTGAGTCCAGTCCAAGGGCAGGGAACAGCTTGAAGACAGTCAGTTTGAGAAAACAAATTCCTTCCTCATCAGGTCTTGTTCTATTCACACCTTCAACTGATCGCGTGAGGCCTACCCACACTGGGGCAGGCAATCTGCTTCAAATGATACTCTCATCCAGAAACACCCTCACGGACTCACCCAGAATCCTGTTCGACCAGATGTCTGAGCTCCTCATGGCCCAGTCAAGGTGACACATAATCATCAGACTGAATAATGACACTTCAGTGCCACGGAAAACGCAGCTATAGACCCCACTGGGAGAACCCACAACCCTCAGGCATGAAAGGGGGAGCCCCCAGAGCAGATCGGGAGATCGGGGACTGCCTAGAAAGAGACACAACTTTCTAGGTCTGCTCTTCATTCCGATTGTCTAGTTGGGGGTGACGAGGTGGCTTGGGAAGGAGGGAAGGAAGGAGGGAGCTCAGAGATATGAGGTGACAGTGGGAGATGTGAGAAGTGGCTCAGAGACGTTCCCCACACTGAGAGCGGCTGAAGGACTTATTCCTGGGAGGTCAAATATTTACTTTAGGTCACATGCTTTGCTATGTTGATCTATGATATGATCAGTTTCTCATATTGATTCTGTGTCTTGCAACTTTACTGAATTCATTTATTACTTCGGATAGTTTTCTGGTGGAGTCTTTGGGGTTTTATATATATTATATCATGTCATCTCCATATAGTGACAGTTTTACTTTTCCCTTTCTGATTTGGATGCATTTTATGTCTTTTTCTTGCCAATTGTTCCTGCTAGGACTTCCAGTACTGTGTTGAATAAAAGTGGTGAAAGCCAGATCCTTGTTCCATTCCTGATCTTAGAGGAGTGACCATTTTCTATTACCCTCGACCTTATGAAATTCTGCTAAACGTGGCCCCTGTGTTGCTTGGAAAGCAGCCCATGGAGATCTTCTTCTGAAGTCTGCGGAGTTCTCCACAGTGTGGAAGGAAAATCTCTTTATGTCCACATTTGTTTGTGGATCCTCAGACAGTGACTTAGTCCAGGCTCTAGGTCGTGATCTCAGAACATCCAAAGAGGGTGTATGAACCTCTGAGAGTGAGCAGCATGCATGCAAGTCTGGCTTCAGGACTGGTTTGAAACAAGCTGACTTCATTTCTCCATGTCCTTTCGTGCTACCCTCCTCTGGACACTGGCCTTGTGCCAGGCACTAGCTCCAGTCATCCTCTCCACTTCCCTTCAACCCACCCCAATATGGCATCTGTTCCCATCACTCCATTGGTTTCCAGGGACTCCTGTGCTGCCCCCAATAAATGAGCACTTTTCTATCTTTCTCTTGCCTGACAATCTCTTTCCTTGGAGATCCCATATGTCCCTCATACTTTACTTGTCCAAAACTGAGCTCATTTCTTCTTCATCAAACTTTTTATGGGTTTCCAATCTCAAAAATGTCTCTATCGCGATAATGGTTATAGTGGTACCATGATGGAAGGAGTTATAAGGTATTTATATGTGCTCTGGAAACTCTGAGTAACTATTTTCCCACTAATAACAATAACAGGGTTTCCATAGACACAGAAGGAATAAGGTGCCCTCTATCTTGGGGTTACTTTGTATGTATGGTCCTTCATCTTTTTTTAAATATTCCAGTGACTGACCTTGCAGCCACCATGTTAAAAAAAAAAAAAGGAATTCCTGCTCTTATCACCTGGAATAGTTTATCCTGTCCAAAGCCAAAAAACTCATTTCAAGTGATCTGGCCCCAAGCTGAGTGTGGCCATGGTATTTCCAAGAGAAATGATTCAGAAGGCAAGTTCTCATGATGAAGTCAATTCCATTCTCTAATTTGGGCAGAATATTATTAATGTTTCTCTTCCACCACTTGGAAGAAAGAGCCAAGATAATAATAATTAATAATAATAATATGAACATGAAGAATGATTCCTACGGGCCAGGCACTATTCTAAGTCCTTCATATACACTAACTGATTTTATTCTTGTAACAGAGAGATAGTGTTACTAGGCACACTTTGCAGGAAAGGAAACTTGTCTAAAATCCCACAAGTAGTAACTGGTGGAGCCAGGTTTTGAGCCAGGCAGAGTCCACGTCCATAAACCACCATGCTTTCCCGTTCCCTCGAAGACCTTACATCGTGCCATCACACGCACGCGTGTGCACACACATGTTACATACCTGCCTCTGGGATGCCTTCTTTGATGCCCGGGATGTGGCTCGTGTCACCCGTCCTGGCTGCTTCCACCTCCTTCTGAGGCACAAGGCAGGACAGCAGCACAACCATAGTCTCCAGGGTTGGGTCTTGACTCCGCCGCCGTTCCCGTGCATGACCTTGGGCATGTTACGGATCACCTCTGAGGCTTAGTTTCCCGTGTGTGAATTGAGGGAACTAACAGCTGGGAGGACGACATGAAATTAAATGCGAGCGCACTCAACGTAGTGTCTAGCACTCAGTCAGCCCTCTATAGGTGGCGCTAATTATGGCCCGGCTACCATGATTGTCATTTTCACGCACATGGCCTCGTTCCAATATTGGCCCTCAGGACCTGAGACAAAACCTAGCCGTTAGCAGACACTTAATTAAAGGTTTGTTAGATAGAAAAAAAAAAAAAGGTTTGTTAGATAGAATTTAATATCTTTGGGTGGACTCAACACCTCTTTCTGTGCCTCATTCAAGGCAGATGACCATTCTTCTCAAAAGACACGCTTAGGTTGATAGTTTCCTTTATAAATGAATGTTAACAACAGTTGAAAATATGTGTTCAATATATTTTTTCATGCTGCCAGTTCTTAGTCATCTTTTAATTAAAAGTACTTTTTATTGAATGTTAAACTGTCAAGATTGTCTTTGTGTGAAGAGTGGGGAAGGTTGCCATGGAGAGGTGCATGTTGCTATGTGACTCTTGTGTCAGAGCCGGAATCAAAATGGTAATGGTCATGTCAATTTTGATAAAAAAAAAAAAAAAGGATCCTCAACAGCTTCATTAAAAAGGGGAACTTTTATTTCTTCCTTTCTTGTCATAGTGCCAAGAATAACAGAAGGGGAAATATTGGATTTTGTAAAGAGGCAGACAATGGGGCCAGCTGCCTAGACTGTCAATGGTGAGAAAGTTCATATCAATTTGCTGGAGGAGTCATGGATGACCCCCTTTCTCCGGATTGGCTACTCCACAGGAGGGCTCTTTCTTTCTTTCTTTTTTTTTTTTTCTTAATTTTTCCTATTGGAATCTGTGGTTGTTTTGGCTTGGACCCAACATCTCAGATGGGTTCAGGGACAGTGCTCTCCAGACCTCCTTGTTGGACTCATCCTGCCAAGCAAGGTTCCAGGTCTCATTCAGATCCTGCAGATTATAAAGAAGTGTGGACTCACCTCGGCTGCTGCAGGCTGGCTCAGCTCTGGACAGTGCAAGAACATCGTGCCCAGTGCTTGAACCTTTCTTTTGCACGTGCCGACACAGGGACAAAGCATCACTGTGTTCCAGAGGGTTTTGCTTTAGCCGAGAGTCTGGGCATCCCTATTGCTTTGCAGCAAGTGCACCTTTGCTTAAGCTCTTCCCTTCTCCAGACACGCTTTTCCTCTCCTTGCCACCTAGCCTGTTCTTTCTCCTGCTTCAAGACCCAGAGTTAGTCTCTCACTATTCCTTGCAGCCTAGCATTGCAGTCAAGTGCACAGACTCTGGAAACAGAATGCATGCACTGCTGCATTCCCGCTGGGTGACTTGGGTAAGTTTCACAACCTCTCTCTGCGCAGATGTTCGAAGTCCTCATGGGAGAAGGGAGGGTTACCATCTCCTTTCCCTGCTGCTTGGTCCAGCAGGCTCTTGCTAATGCACTGTAGGCTTCCTTATTCGTTTGTCCAGTGGCTGGAGTTTTAGTGGCAAGGGACAAGAGACTACATCACGGGTCAGTTGGTGTTACCTGTAGGGAGATATTATTTATCTAAATACTGCCTTTAATGGGACCCCATATGAGAGGTCTTTCTCTCTTCTGAAGATTTTGCTCTAAGTTAACTTCCCAGAGTGCCTGTGTCTCCTAGTCCATCTGGCTGGATACAATGATTTCTTTTTTGAAGTGGTTCATAATGGTGTTTCAGTACTGGCTGTCTGGATGGTCAGCTTATTGAAAATAAACCTTTGCTAAGCTCCTGCTACTTGTCCAGTGCAGATCTAGATCTTGTGAGCTACACAATGAGCCTAAAAATGGAGGCTACATATTTTGAAAAACAGGCAAGCAGGGAAGGTCTTGCGGGTCAAATCACGTTCACTCAAAAGAGATCCAAGTCCTAACTCCTGGCACCTGTCAGTGTGAACTTATTTGGAAATAGAGCTTTTGCAGGCGATCGAGTTAAGGTGAGGTCATTAGGGTGGGCCCTAATCCAACAAAATAAAAATTTGGACACAGAGACAGACACACATCTAGGGAGAAAGGTGGGGATGGATGACGTGTCTGTAAGCCAAGGAATCCCCAAGATTGCCAGCAAACCACCAGAACGTAGGAGAGATGCCTGGAGGAGATTCTCCCTCACAGCCCTCCCAAGGAACCACTCTTGATACCTGGATCTCACACTTCTAGACTCCACAACTGAGACAAATTTCTGTGGTTTGTGGTTCTTGTTATGGCAAACCTAGGAAACGAATACAGGGGATTAGCCTGGCCCAGCAAACTCTGGTATAAGGCGGCAGGTGTGAAATACCATACAAGGTTATGTGTTCCATGAGTGGGCAAGAGGACAGATGGCACCCAGGGAGGCTTCCTGGAGGAGGTGGTAGTGTGCTGAGCTTCAAAAGATGGGTATGATTGAGATCTGTAGAGATGAAGTGTGGAGTTGAGCAGGCAGGGGAAGGAACTTGAGAGAGATGTCAGAGCTGAGGATGTTTGTGAAAGGCTCTGTAGCCTTTTTTCCCTCCTGGAATGGAATTACCTTTGGCCCAATTTGTTGAATAAGGTGACAGGGCCTCATCAAAAATGAAACCACCCCTCCCTTCCTTGGAATTCCTTGGTACAAGCTAACTCAATCTTTCTGTGGGAGGTTTTGATTTGGAAAAGCATGTGGTTCAACCAACAGGTGAAAATGTGCACTCTTACTTCAGGCCAGAAACCATGGAGGTGTCAGTTCCCCTGGAAATGCTGCCTCAGTTGGCATAGTTGGAGATCGGAGCTGGCCAGGGACCACATTCCTCTGCTAAGTGTCTCATTGGCACCCATCTCCAGGGACAGTGACATCCTGGGCTGTGCATGGCCTGACGCAGCTTCTTAAGACATCTCTGAATGCCTGCATGTTTGGAATTATTAAGGTAAAACATCGCATCTGGAGGAGGGAAGTGTGGGGGCTAAGTGTTCCCCTCAAACTCTGAAAAACAGAGTCAACAGTGCTTTATTCATGGTGATGACCAGACCAGACAGATGTGGGAAGTTGGTGGCTGGGGCAGCTGGGTGTGGGGTACCCCGGGAAACCCTGTGCTGTCTTCCCGACTTCTTTCTAAGTCTAAATGCCTTTTAAAATAAAAGGCTCGTACAAAAAGCCGAAGGGCACACAGATTTATCTCCCCTTGCCCACATTTCCTCTGCACCTGCCTTTTACCCACGCCCCACTCCCTCTGGGCCTCACGTTGGTGATTTCTGTTTTCGTCCAGCCCTTCTGGATGCCAGGCGGCATCCTGGGAGCTGCACCTCTGCTGGGCGCTGGGGGTCCGAGCTCCGCCCGTGTGTGCTTGTGTGCAAGATGTGGGCGTGTTCCCTGTGTCCGTGGGCGGGGTGGAGGGCTTGAGCCGAGCACGTGGTCGCCCTGTGTGTGCTTGGACGGGTCTTCAGGGGGTGGGGGATTCAAGAGCGTGGCTGTGTTTGTGTGGGAAGATGTGAGTCCGTCTTCACCTTGGACCACCGCCTTCGGAACGTCATTCCCCTTTTCCAAACTGTCCCGACCTGCGCCCAAACTGAAAATTGCAACTTCATCAGTTTCCCCCTTGCTTACTGTGCTGGCCACTATGTCCTCCCCCAACTTTTTTTTTTTTTTTCTTGTCCATGACATCATCCAAACCCTCAATGAGGGAAAGAGGAGATTAAAAAAAAAAAAAAAATCCTTCCCTGGCAACCAAAACACCTTTAATGCGGCATAATTACGGCTGCTCTGCCCCTTCTCCCTCCCCCGCTGGGACAATTCCACAAGCCCTACAACATACACTTAAATCTTCAACTTCTCAGAGACACTACACGCAGACGGGAAAGATTTGATTAAAATTACAGTGCTTTAGGTTCAACTTCACCTATGAAGAAAAAAAAAAAAAGCAGATCGGGTTCTGGACTTTTTTTTTTCTTTTCCCAGAGAAATAACTAGGCCAAGGTAATTACCCAGGACCCCGCTGTGCGCCCTCAAAGACTCCCCGGTGGTATTTTCCTGCTACCTGTCTTTGTAGAGATGTTGACATCAACATGAGTGATAACAGTGCCAGTGTGAAGGGGTTCTCGCTGTCCCCCTCTCTCTTCCCACCTTTCCTTCCTTCCTTCCTCCCTTCCTTCCCCCCTCCCTCCCTTCCTCCCTCCTTCCCTCCCTTCCTCCCTCCTCCCTCCCTCCCTCCCTCCCGCCCTCCCTTCCTTCTTTCCTTCATGCCCTCCTTCCTTCTTTTACTCCTTTTAAATCCTCCTCCAAACAGGGGAGGAGGGAAGAAAAGCAAACGCATTCTCTGTCCGTGTATGGGGACACTCTCCAGTCTCCATCCTGTGCATCTGGGGCTGCTCCCTGAAAGGTGATGGGGAGCCCCCCACAACCTCGGGCCTGCAGTGCCTGCTTCCTCCAGGAAGCCTTCCTGGGAGCCCCTCACTCTTCTGCACCCTCTCGGAGCTTTCCCTTTCCCTGTGTGACAGAAGGATAGCACTCTCTGTCACCTGTCACTATAGTTATTTCAGAGCATGTTCCTCTCCTTGGGCTTGAGAGCTCCCCAAGTGCAGCCTTGGTTCTCTTTGGTACCCCCCCAAAACTCAGCTCCCAGCTGGGGGTGCTCAGCAGGGACACCTCTCCAGTTGTGCACAATCAGGACAGTGCCCAGGGCACTTCTAGGGACAAAAATATTTTAATTTCTTTTAAAATCAAAAAGAAAAAAACATTAAAATAATATAATCAATAATATAGCATAACCCCAATACAGGGATAAACTATTGCTTTTGTGGGGGGAGGGGCCACGGAGGGTGTCTGTGCGCGCTCCGTCTCTCGGATCCTGGCTTCCAGAGCAGGCCTTCCTCAGGCAGGAGCCTCTCCTGGGCCACAGAGGTTTTCTCCCTGCACAACTGCTCCACTGGAAGTGACAGAGCCAGTGAAGCCTGGTTCACATCTCTGGGCTTCTCAGGATCCTCATAGACATATGAGGGTATGTCTATCCTCATATACACTCAGATGCATCCTTTGAGGATTCATGTGTTTGAGGACTCGGGTCATCTTTGGTTGTGCACTGCACTTGAAAGTTAGTATGGAGCAGGACGGCCCCCAGGTCTGGAGTCAGAAGAAGTGGGTTCCAGGCTTGGGGCTGGGGCTTGCTTGCTGCTGAGCCTGAGGATGGTGTTTTGCTTCTGTGGGTCAGTTTGCTCATCTGTGAGATGGGCGCATCGGCCCACCAGCATTTCCTGCGGGCTACTCTGTGGATCTGGGAGATAAGTCTGGGAAGCCCAGGCTCACAAGAGAAATGGGAGAAAGGTCCAGAAAACGGAAGCTCAGAAAGTGTGGTCACCCCTTCTGGGCCACTGTCTAACCTGGGTCGGGTACCACTCTGGCTAGAGCCAATGGGGACCAATAGGGACCAAACAGCCTGCTGGCTGTCTTGGTGGCCACCAGCCCTTATGTTTATGCATGGTACATGCTGTGCCTCCACCTGCAGAGGGGGAGGTCATCATAGGATGGGAGGAACGACACCTGGGTTCTCCACCTGTGTGGCCTGTCATTAGCTGTGTAGGCATGGGCAAGTTGCTTCCCCTCTCTGGTTCTCAGCCTCCTTATTCATTCACTCATTGCTGGGTAGGCAGCACTAAATTAGTTCTTTATCTGGCGGAGCCTGGTAGGTGGCTGGGGTCATTTTCAGCCCTGAATCTGATAGTTCAGTGATGTGTCTCTATCCCAGGAAGCTCTGATTTTTCCCAGATGGGCCAAGGTTGGGTTTCCTAGTTGCCTGGCACTCTCCCCCTGCTTTCTCAGCGTCGATTCTAAATGCCAAGCTCCTGAAGCTGCATTATGTACACCACTTGCACTTGGGTTAGAAAAGTGCCCAGTTAGCACTGCGGTGTTCAGCTGGGAGGAGGGAAGGAAGCTGATGTGCTGATGGTTGGCAGCTCCAAGTTGGGGAAGGGCACTGGGCTGAAGTGGAGCCAATGCACCCCCTCCTCTTCTGGACAGGATGGGGCAGATGCGGCCTGCAGGGCCTGGGCAGCCTAGCCCCACAGCAATGACCAGAGAAGCACATTTGAAAAATTGTGACCTGCGTCCCCCAGTTTCCATCCATCTGTGGTCCTTTCTTGCTTCCCAGTGAGATTTGGCTAATGCCACATCTTCTCTCATCCAATAAGCAAGGAGGTACAAACCTAGGCTAAGCAGAAGGCAAATAGCCTTCACTGAACATTAGCACTTCTCCCACACATTTTCGGGGATAGGTGACTGTTACGATCCTCATTTTACAGAGGAAGAAGTTGTAGCTGAGAGAAGTTAATAATGCACTCGTGGTCACACAGCCGCTAAATAGCTGGGCAAGAATCAAACCTCTGTAGCTCAGTCCAAAAGCTATATATATATATGCAAGTGTGTGTGTGTGTGTGTGTGTGTGTGTGTGTGTGTGTGTGTGTGTG
>NW_027397070.1:66128292-66129386 GCF_003265705.2 Callorhinus ursinus
GTGTGTGTGTGTGTGTGTGTGTGTGTGTGTGTGTGTGTGTGTGTGTGTCTCCTATATAAGAATGGGTGTCAATTGTCGTAATGAAATTACTCATTGCCATTCTGGTTATCAATCATGCAACTATTAATGGAACCCTTCGTGTAAATCATATCAAGATCAGGGCGGGTAAGTAATATTTGCCAGATAGTAGAGAGAGGCTCCATTTCTGCTAATCCTAGGAGACAGATAACATTGTTCCCTTTTCACAGGTGGAGAAATTGAGGTGCAGAAAGATTAGGTCAGCTGCCCATAGTTGTCAGCTGGTAAGTCAGTCATGAAGTCAAGGTCACATTTAGCTCATATACACTCAGATGCATGCATTATAACCAGTTCAATTACACACTGTCCGTGCTGGTCTTGACATGGTGCTAGGCATAAGTCATGCGCACACGCGTGCACACGCACGGTCACGCAGCCTCCCTCCCACCAGCATCCTCAGTGCGGTTGGGGTGCCCGGACTACCCTGTAAATGGCTGGTAGCGAGTCCTGAGGCTCCCTGGCAACTCAGAATGGCCTGTTCTTTCCCTTCATTCCATGGATCCATGATGACATGTGAGAGTCTCCTTTTTTCCTTTAAATACCGTAACAGCACCAATGACAATTTTACAAGGACTCCATTTGTAACATCCCATCCAGCCTCTTCAAAAGAAGAAACTATTTTCATTTTCACATGATTCTTCTGATATTTCACATAATCGTAAGCTGATCGTGTATTTTCTTTTGTGTTTGACTTTTTATTATTTGAGTTTTTATCATAAATTTTCATTATGTTTTTGCATATGCCTCATGCTGATCACTTTTAGGGACTAGAATATTCTACGTGGAGATTCTCATAGTTTATTAATCCATTTCTTCAGTGTTGAACTTCAAGCTTATTTTATTTTATTTTTTATTTTTTAAATTTAATTTAATTTTATTATATTAGTCACCATACAATACATCATTAGTTTTTGATGTAGTGATCCATGATTCACTGTTTGCATATAACACCCAGTGCTCCACGCAGTACGTGCCCTCCTTAATGCCCATCACCAGGCTAACCCATCCCCCCCCCC
>NW_027397070.1:66129486-66337638 GCF_003265705.2 Callorhinus ursinus
TGTTTCTCGGAGTCCAGAGTCTCTCATGGTTCATCTCTCCCTCCGATTTCCCCCCCTTCATTTTTCCCTTCCTTCTCCTAATGTCCTCCATGGTTTTCCTTATGTGCCACAAACAAGTGAAACGATAGGATAATTGTAAGCTTGTTTTAATTTACATGTCTCTTATTACAATGGAGAGGCACATTCCCACTGCTTATTTACTATTTGTGTTTACTCTCCTTGGCAATCTGCTGTTCCCTCTGACCAGTTATTTATCGATAAGTGTTATGTACAAATTCGAATGCCAGCATATAAAATACATCTTTTGTCATATTTTATATTTTCTCCTAATTCTATTGTCCTGTTGTCTCTATTCATTTTTATCCTATGCTGTTTCATGTTTATATGTAGTAAGACACTGGTCCTTTCTTTGAGATTTCTTTTTTTTTTTTATTAATTTATTTGACACAGAACGAGAGAGAGAGAGACAGAGAGCAAGCACAAGCAGAGGGAACGGCAGGCAGGGGAGAAGCAGGCTCCCTGCTCATCAACCCAGGACCCTGGGATCACGACCCGAGCCGAAGGCAGCCGCTTAACTGACTGAGCCACCCAGGTGCCCCCTTTCTTTGAGATTTCTTCCATTATGTTGTAGTCCTTCGCAATTCTGACAAATACTTGATTATTTTTACTAATATTTACATTTTTTTCACATTTCAATCTATCCATCAGAATCTATTCTAGTTCATAGAACACAATTTGAATCTAAATTGATTTCCTCCCAAATCGCTAAGTCATTATTCTAAACTCTTATTAAATAAGCATTTTCTTTCTTATTTGTCATTTTTGACTCACTCAATAAATATTTATGAGTCAATGCTATATGCCAGGTACCTGATTGGTCCTGGGAATAAGCCAAGCAGGACACACTCACGATGGCCTCACACACTGTCTGGGCCTCCTACTTAGTTTCACTGATTGGCTCGTCTGGTCTATGTTCTTACCACATCATTTCAGGTCTTGTTGTTCTATAATATATTTCAACATGTGAGAAGTCATGTTTGCTCCTCTTTTTCACATATTACTTAGGAAAAGTGTATCTATTTCTTTCCAGACGAATCTCACCATCATTTTATCTGATCTTTAGTAAAATCGGTACATGATCATTTTCCATTCTGTCTGCCAGTCCGGGCTTGTTCAGGGAGCCATGATCTGGAGCCTGGGGTGGAGGATCACGGATTCTCATTTGGAAGAGACATCCAGAAGCACCTGTCATTGGCGGTTCTGGAGCATTCAGGGCTTATGTTTGTACCTTCCTTGCGGGTGCATCTCCAACTAAAAGAGAGCCTGCCACCGGTACCAAAGCTCGTGTTTGGGAATTACTGATGTAGTGGAATGTGTCATCAGATCTTGGATCTTCGTTCCGATGACCCCATGAAGCAGTTGTCCGTACTGTGCTGGAATGTTTTTAATGATGAGGAACTCACTTCTTGGTTTTGTTGTCTTCCCAGTTAGAGCTCGGAAAAGACGAGAAGCTTGCTTTGTGTCTCTGGATAGAAAAGGGGAGTGGGTAAGCTTGGCTTAGATAGTTCTGATCTTTGAGTCCCTCAGACAGAGCACCTGAGAACCCTCAAGCAAATAGCAAATAGAAGTGTCCATTCAAGTCTCTACTGATTCAGTTTCTGCCCTGAGGAAGGCAGAGCTATTGTTCAGCTGTCAAGGACCAATATTTATTAGCAATGTTTGAACCTCAATCCATTTGGATGAGCTCCCTACACTTTACCCTGAGTTCAGGGTAACCTCCATCTGGGGGAGTCAAGAACCACT
Organism: Callorhinus ursinus; assembly: GCF_003265705.2. Taxonomy (NCBI): domain Eukaryota; kingdom Metazoa; phylum Chordata; class Mammalia; order Carnivora; family Otariidae; genus Callorhinus; species Callorhinus ursinus. The sequence continues at coordinate 66,131,290 of NW_027397070.1, forward strand.
GTTCCAGGGGAATTCCTCCAAACCAGATGCATCTTCTTTCTTGATTTTTCTTTCTTTCTTTTTAAAATCCCAGTGGGCATTTTTATTTCTCCTCTTCATTTCAGTTTTCTTTAAGTTTTTGACTTTTCCTTTGGACAGAACAAGTGACTGCAGAGAACAAAATTAGAAAGGACTTCTTTTTTTAAGTCCTCAAAAAATAATAATTAAGAGAGAGAGAAAGAAATGGGGGGAAAAAAAAGAAAGTCCGTCTGGATTTGGTTCCAGTTTCAGTAGTTTCAGGCCTATGCTTATTTTAGCCAAGCCATTTGTCCCATCCCTATTTATACAACAGGATGCAGAACGAGTTGTTCCTGCAGTGTCCTGCTGCCTGTCAAAAAGAAATCTGTCTTGGAGGAGAAGCCAATTAGCTCAACGTCTTTCGTTTGGATGTGTTTTACTCTCGCCCCAAGTCAAGCTCAGCGCTGAGCTAGAGTCGGGCGAGGGTGCCGGGCAGCGCCCACCAGGTCAGCCCAGTGGGGAGGGAAGAGCACTGGAGGCACAGGACCTGGAAAGCAGACTCTGTCTCTTACTGGCCCTGCAATCTTAGCTAAGTTTTCTTCCTCAGCATGCTCCTCTGAAAAATGTAAATAGCAGCAGTGATAACACCGGCCTCTCAATATTGCAAGTTTAGCACAATTGTATCATAATAGCAATAATAATGATGAGAGCAATAATAAAAGTAACCACTTTGTATGTGGCAGGCACTAGGCTAAGCTCTCCGGGTGGAAGGGCTCATGCACTCCTCCTGGTAACCTGAGCGGAAGTATTGATATTAGCCCCCGTTTGCAAACAGAAGGTTGAGCTGCTCTCGCAAGGACACCTCGCAGGGCCCAGAGTGACCGTGTGGAGGCTTCACCATCACCCAGCGAGGATGTTCTGAAATGACAAGCCAGAGAACTGAGGCCCAGAAGGTGGAGCAATGTCCCTCAGGTACCAAACACGAGCGTCCCCAGCTGACTTTTGTATTATTTAGGGTGACGCTAACAGTTCTGACAACCCCCAACCTTCTAGCAGTAGCACAATAGAAGTTCATGTCCGTTATAAACAAGAGCCCTCAAAACACACTGTATTTAGGGCTCGCTCGCCTAACAAACTGGCGTGGGTGTCTGTTTGGTGGGTGGCCCTCCTCCATTCGGCGATTCAGGGACTTGGGGTCTGTCCCAGTAGCTTGCTCTGCTCTCCCCTGCCCAGCTGAAGGCTGAGAAGAGATGATAGAGAACCCACATGGGCTCTTTAACCATCACTTACATTTCATTGGTAGCAACTGGTCACATGGACCCACGTAGACGCAAAGGGTCCTGGGAAATGTAGTCCTGAGCTGGACAGCGGTTTTCCAGTGAGAACTCAGAGGCGCTCACATTTTGGTAGACAGCATGCTGCTTCCGCTATTCCACCTCACCCACTTTCATCTGCCAGAATCGCAAACACTTGAGGCAGAGGGGTCATCATCTGGCCTTTCCCTAAAATACAGCTAAAACACTGGAGCCACACATCAAGTTGTCTGGAGACTTGGAACCAGCCTCTCCTGGACTTTGCTGCAGGAATCGTGGAAGGTTCCAGAGTACTCCCTGAGAAGCAAGCTGAACTCCTCTCTCACAAATCATCTTCAGCATGGGTCCTGGAAGGTCCACCTGGTGTCTCTCTTCTGTGCAATGTTTTACGTAATCTGGTTTTCCTTTCTAGAATTTCTCACGAAGGTAATAATGAAGTGCATGCTTCCTACCTCTGCTGCACCTCTGCATTTCTTGGACCCAAATACTTCAGTGCAGGATTATCCTTTTTAATAGGAGAGCTGTAACTTGGAATGAGCACGTAAGTACAAAACTCATATTTATTTGCAGAGAGCGGGAAAAGGGAAAACAATTAAACATCAACTTTAGAAACAGAGATACACATGAGCACATGCATGACCAACTGAAGTGAGCTGCAGTGAAAGCATCATTTTGTCAAAAAATAAGGACGTTTTCTTCTTCACAATTAATATGCGGGGCTCATAGCTACTCATTGGATAAGAGCAGAAACTAGTCCAGGAAAATCTAATTTTAGAGCTGGTTGCAAATTTAGAGATCATACCAACCATTACTCTCATTCTAAACACAAGGACACCAGGAGTCAGGATTGTGACTCTCTTTCCAAATCTCTGTTCTCCTGCTCCTCTCTGGTTGGCTACCAGATCTATCTTTCTAAAGTAAATATCTGACAAAATGGCATCATTGCGTGAAATCCCTCAAATGGTCATCACCCAGCAGATGACTTCCTTCCATCAACCCAACCCCATCCCTACTGGCGCCTTCTCCTGTCACTCCCTGCTTCCCTGCTCTTGCTCCGCTGGTCTCATCCGTCTTGTGGGTCGTGCCAACAGGGTGTCCCTGCACCTGCTTTTCAATGATTTTCAATGATTCTGAGTCCTCCTTTGCTCAGACGTCAACAAAACTCCCTTTCCTGATGTCCTGCAACGCTCCTTGACTGACCCGGGCCCGACACTTGCCACACAGTACACGGAAGTAGCAGCTTGTATATGTGAAGGTTTACTTGTCTTTTTAAGACTCGAAGGCTGCCCAATGCTGTCTTTAAGTGATGAGCCCCTCACTGAGACAGTGAGCTCCCAGCAAATGCAGAGGCTGTGTTTTATTGTTTTACTGATTATTCTATTCTCGGGGTCTGGTGTAATGGATGTTCATTAGCCGATGCTCCAAAAACACTTGTGTGACTGAAATCCATGATCTGGACAAGGTACCTCCTTGTTAAGCCTAGAGTCCACGTTGAGTTCTCTTTGCTTGAATATCTGCAGGGCTGGCTCCCTCATTACCTTGCATTTGAAAGATCATTCATCAGAGTGGCTTTTCCTGACCTCCTGATCTAAAAAAAAAAAAACGCCCATCGCTCTCTGTATTAGTCAGGGTTCGCCAGAGAAACGGAACCACCAGGATATGTATTATATATATATATATGGAATTAGCTCATGTGATTACAGAGGCTGAGAAGTCCTGCGATGTGCTGTCTACAAGCTGTGGACCCAGGAAGGCTGGAGGTGTAGGTCCTGTCTGAGTCCAAAGGCTCGAGTACCAGGGGAGCTGGTGGGGTAAATCTTAGTCCAAGTGCAGGAGAAAACTTCTGTCCCAGTTTGAAAACAATCAGGCAGAGAGGAAGAATTCTCCCTTCCTCCCCCTTTTTGTTCTATTCAGACCTTCCATGGATTGGATGAAGCCCATCTGCACTGGGGAGGGCAATCTGCTTTACTCCATCTACCCATTCAAATACTAATCTCATCCAGAAACACCCTCACAGACACACTCAGAAATCATCTTTAACCAGGGGCGCCTGGGTGGCTCAGTCGTTAAGCATCTGCCTTTGGCTCAGGTCATGGTCCCAGGGTCCTGGGGTCGAGTCCCACATTGGGCTCCTTGCTCTGCGGGAAGCCTTCTTCTCCCTCTCCCGCTCCCCCTGCTTGTGTTCCCTCTCTCACTGTGTCTCTGTCAAATAAATAAATAAAATCTTAAAAAAAAAAAGAAATCATCTTTAACCAAATATCTGGACACCGTGTGACCCCATCAAGTAGACACATAGAATTAGCATCACATTTTCTATTCCTTTACTCTGCTTTGTTTTCTTTATAGTATTCATTGCCATCTAACAGAGCAGATCTTTATTTCTTTGCTTATTGAGCATCCGTCGCTGCCCAGCACTGGAACATACACACCAGCAGAGTGAGCCCCCAGTCCGGTTGGTACTCACTCTTAAATCCCTCATGCCTGGAACCAGGCCGGCACGTAGCAAGTGGTCAAGCGTATTTGTGAAAGGAAAGGATTTGTCAGTCCTGCAAACAACAGGTGCTCTAACCCAGGATCCTCTCCCAGACCCCATCTCTTGTGATTTTCCCTTTGAAAAAGGAAAAAAAAAAAAAAGAGAGAAAAAAATTATCAGAACTCCAATGTCTTGGAAATACAAAAACAAGCAACAAACAAAAATAAACAATCGAACCCAAACCTCCCCAAATCCCCCCGTGCTTCCCCAAGGTATAGCAGACATGGGTCCTTTGAAATCTTACTCGAGGGACACATACTGGGAAAAGAAACAAGGGAGAGATGGCAGATTTCTCTGTTTTATTTTTATATACCAACTTGCTAGTTAACAGTGAGAACAATCAATAAACTTTAATAGAAGGCTATTACTTTAGGGTTGTAGTAAACTGAAGAATAAGAATAATAGCTTTTCAACCTTTTATCAGTCTGGGGAGCGAATTTAATATGCACGGAAAATACATTACAATAATTTTTATAACTATGCAGTCCAGACCTCTCTAAAGATTTTCCAGGAAATAAGTAATGTGCAAAGAATCCAGCCCAAATATATAGTACAAAAGCTGGGCTGCACTGAGTGAGGGCAGCCCAGCTAATTCTATCAAGAATTGGATGTTTATATTAAAAATGCCACTGAATTCTAAACAGGCACTAGATGCTCATTGCTGATTTTTTTTTAAGCCAGTCTTCCCTTAACAAAGTAGACTCATCATTCCCGTTTAGAATCATTCAGACTACAGACAAATATGCTAAAGCTTTAAGTATATAATTTTTAACCTCTTAGAAAGGTTGAATGATGTGTTCGAAAACTATTACTGCGCACAGCTCACATTCAATGCACCACAAAGGAGCTCCATTAATCCTAATTTAACATGCATCTGGTCACAATTTGGAAGAGGAAATAGGCCAAGAACTGAAGGAACAGCCTGTGTTCATGCACAAAAAGAAGGCCCTGAATCCACGTCAGGGGACTTTTCTGCCTCCCCGACTCTCTCCGTGCTGAGCCCGCAGGACTGTTCCAGGGACAAGTGCACATTTTTACCCAGTTTGTCCTTCTCCTCCCCCACCCTGACCTTCCCCAGCCAGTTCTCCATTCTGCTGAAAGAGCAGTCACTCTACACGGCAGATCCCCTTGACTTTTCCCCTGGGAACACCCCCGGCCCACAGGAGAAAGTTCACGTTCAATGCCCCAGAGAGCATGGAGACCTGGACTAGGGTGAGGCATTCTCCCCAGGTGCAAAATTCAAGAGGGTGACGAAAAACCCAGTCATCAAGATAAATACCATTTAATGCACAATTTAAAAAAAAATCAAAATTAATGCTCCCCCCAAATCCATGAGGAACAAAAGAGAAAAATAAATACGGGATCCAACGTGCTCAGCTATCTCCAAGTGTGAGGCAAAAGGAAAAGCCAGGAAGACTGATCTTAGAGGTAGGATCAAGTACGAGTTTGATCTTTTGTTCATCAAGGACTTTTTTGCATTAAAATTATTTCTCTTAACGACAGAGTTTTTTGACGCCATGGCAAAAATTCTGCATCAGAGCGGGTGCCTGACTTGCCTCACCCTGGTCTCAGCCCGGCCGGCAGCAGACCCTGTAGCCTGTGCCCATCGTCCTGCGTTCACTGGGTCCTGTGTGTGTCCCCTCCCTTACACCAGGAGGAGGGCTGTGACTCCTGTGGGGTTTGCACGCCCGCCTCCCCCACGGCCCTCTCCCCGGGGCTCTGCCCATTGTCCATCACACTGAGATGTGGGCACTGAGTGCGAATCCCAGTTGAACTAGGACATGCAGACTGCAGAGGGTGGCATTCAGAGTCGCACTGGCACCAGCCCAGCCCCGTGGCGGGTATTTCTCCCTCCCACTCCCCTTCGGAGCCACGCTGGACTTTTCCGTTTCCTGAAGCCGCCCTGCATATGCGGCGCGAGCTCTTTGCTTGCACTCTTTTCCAAGTCTGCAATCTCCTTCCCCTTCTCCCCTGCCCCAGTGCAGGGGGAGGTGCTGATGACCGGCAGCTTGAGCGCGCATCCCGGTTCTGGATTCTGGCCTAGTAGTACACCTACGGCCTGGGGCGGGTTGCTCAGCCTCTTTGTGACTCAGTTTCCTCATCTATAAAATGAGACGAAGAGCGCCTTCCTGGCAGGGTTTTTGAGGGCTAAACAAATGATTGTATGTAAAGCCTTTAGAACAAAGCTGGGGCATCATAAGCTAGAAGAATCATCCAGGGACAGTGCAGTAGCTGGGGCTAGAAACAGTGGCCTCTCTCCTGCCTTAGTCTGCAGGGCGACGAGGGGGCGTGCTTGCCCAGACCCAGAGAGAACACTGCGAGGGAAGGGCTGTGGTTTCAGAGCCAACCTGGGGCACCCCAGGGAATAAATACACTGACCCCCTCCTTCCCTACCTCCGCCCTCTTCCATAGGACCAGGGGGCCGCTGAGGCAATCCACAGAGGTTAGCCTCTGGGGGTCAGAGCAGGGTGAGGAAGACTGGCTGGTGGTTTGGGGGGCCAAGAGGAAGAGAGCCAGTCACCTGGCCGGGACGTTATCAAGCCATATTCCAGGTAGGGCAACACCTTAGTGTCCCGTGGGGGGGGGGGCACCAAAGGAATTCAAGTTCCTCTGAAACAGGGACCCTCTCTCCACAGCCTTGGACACGGGGCGGGCTACTTCGTTATTTGAGGAGGCTAGGGAAGATGCTTGCACTACCCTGCCTGCCCTGGGGGTCTCCACAGCCCTGCTCGGGTTTCTGTGTTTTTCTTGAGGAAAAAACTCTCTCACTGGGGCAGGTTTCCCTAAAGCTCTCACGGTTCCGATGATAATAGGTTTGTGTATGCCACTGAATTAGTCTGTGCCCGTCCAACCATCTTTAGCTCACATTAATCACACCCTTTTACTCAAAACAGTACAACTCTGATCTAAACCAATTAAGCCTGTGCTGTTTAGACAAAGAGATTAATATAGCTCCGAAAAGCATAACCTTTGGCCATAGAGGTGTCTTAAGATAATGAGCTTGATTCAGTGGGTTGGCTTTGTGGAGAGGTATGTTTTGGAAGAAGATATCCATTTGCAGATTCTAAATCAGCAGGAAAAGAAGGGCACCCAGGCAAACAAGTTCTGGGTGTACACATGCAGGTATAGAGGAAGTTAGGGGAGTCCGATTCAGAGCCCGTGATTTGGAAATGCAGATTACTCTTTCTCTTGGAAAATCCAGCTGACTCTGACAAAGGAACAAAATATAAAATAAAACCCAGCACAAAGTAATTACAGCTATAACAGAGATCTAAAATATATAGCTTAGAAAAAGCATTGCCCAGTGTATAATCCTTTCTGCTCTTAGAGAAATTGAGGGATGACTTCCTAGTGTGGATGTATAGAAAGTAACACTGGACTTAGAGTCCTAAGTGCTAACCTGGGATTTGGGTTCAATACTCAAGTACTGTTATGTACTGCCCATCGCGTTCGATGCTGGGGATTGTTGGAGGAGTGGAACACGGTCCCTGCCTTCAAGCCACTGGCCACCCAGTGCAGGACAGGGATCTTCAAACAAAAAGGTCAGGGAGGCTTTGGCATAGGTGAGCACGGGGGAGCCTGGAGCCCACGGTCAAGAACCTGAGTCCACCATGGGGCTTTAGCCAAAGTTGCTGGGAGCAAGGAGCTCTGAGTTGAAATCTCTGGAAGATCAATCTCTATGGATCTTCCAGAAGACCCCCTGGCAGGAGAGTGCTGGAAGGAATCTAGGCAGGTAGAGGTAAGTAGAGGCAAACTCTACAAGGGCAAAACCATGGCAGAAGAAGACTAGCCATTGCTCCTGACATCTAGAGCATCCAGGGTGAGACTAGAGATGATTGGGGATGATGCTGGGGAGGCCAGAGCTTGGGGGACCATGGTCCCCAAATTAAGGTGCTTGGAGATTATTTTCTAAAAACAACAGGACTATGCTAAGGGGATTCAACATAAGATCTGGTCAGCCTTATTTCTGGAAGATCACTTTGGTCACCACTGGTTGGCAGCAAAGCCCTAGTGAAGATCTTTCCCTGGTCTGACCTCAGGTGTCTCATCTGTGCAATGGGCGTAATTGATCCCATGGCCTCTTGGGTCCTGCCTAGCATGTATGAACTGCTTCTTCGTGTTCTTTATTTTCTCTGCTTTGATATCCTGGGCACTTGCTGACCGCGGGGGGACCACCCCTCCCAGGCCTAGCTGATTTTTAGAGAGGGCAAACAACTGCCCGCAGAGCTTGCCTTTTATACACGAACCGACCAAGCCCAGACTGCAGATCGCCTCCGCTGTCAGGCTCTCAGGCACCAGGCCACTATCCACTTGCCCTGACCACCCCAGGGACAGGTGTCAGACACCTAAGGACAGCCCCTAAGCCCCAGAGCCTGCTGAAATTCTTCCAGCTGGCCAATCCTAAACCTGTTCCCCCTGCCTCACCGCTCCTTCCAGGGAAAGCACCGCCAAGGCTTTTGCTCACGTCCCCCACCCCCCAGCCTCCTGACAGACCCGCGAGCTTTCCCTGCGGCCCCATGGCCTGCTGTGCCCGTCCTCTCGCGATCTGTGAGTTAAACAAGCTCTATCAACGACAGCTGTCTCCTCCTCTGTTGGCCTCCATAACACCTGAATAATAATCAAAGCTGCATTTTAAAATACAGCAATAGTTTTGGACGGAGAGTCCAAGCAAACCCCTGGCCAAGCGAGTGGGACCGATAGATAGCCAGCCTTTGGTTAGACCATGTCCCAGGAGACGGGGCGTGTGGTTCACCAGTCGGCACAGAAGTGTTGTGGGGGCTGGTTCTAGCCCTGTCTTCTGTCGCTTCACCTCTGTGAACCTCAGCGCTCCCATTTACAAAAATGTGGGTGTCTGGCTAAACGCCGTGTTTTCCAGATTTGAGATTTTCTAACAGTACCGAAACTTGTGGTGGGCCCTTAGACAAATCTGTCCCCAAGGTGCCCAGGTGTCGACCAGGCATAATTTCCCGGTCTCTATCCCTCTCAGTCCTGCTGACACAGGAGTGGGAGACACTATCTGTTGGTGCTTTGTAAACTGTGAAGTGCGGTGCTGATGCGGGCCTGCTATTAGCATTATTGTTGGCTATGAATTTGTCCCCGTCCGTAGGTGGGTAAGACTTTCAGGGCAAAGGTATATGATTTAGCAAATTATCTCTTCAGCGTGCTAAAGAGTCCGCCAGGGGTTTGCTCACTGCAGGATGAGGGAACAATAAGGCCTCCCTATATTCAATAACAGTGGTTTAATTATCATGATTATCTCGCATTTGTATAAAGTCTTTGCTTTCAGGATCTCAAAGTACTTTATAAACATTAAGCCTCCTAGTCCCCCAGGGGAGACGTTAAATTGATGCATGAGCTTGCAGGTCGCTCCTCTTCCTGGCTCGAAAGTGGTTTCCTCCCATCCAGGTGAGGCTAAAGGGCAATGTCAGCCTCCGTTGTTGTACAGAGTTCAGTGTCAGAGATTTAGGTATGTGCGTTAGGGGTCAAGATGAAATAACTACCTTTATGGAGAGCCTGCTAAATGCCAGACCAGACCCAGGACCTGAATTAGGTCATGTTCCTGCAGTAATTACCACCCCCCTCCCCCTGCTTTACAGGTAAGGAGACTGCAGCTCAGAGAGGTTCGTGTGCAGACCCAACGTCACACAGCCAGGGAGAGGTAGACACAAATAGGTACCATCTGGACACAGAGCTGCAGGTCTCTGTAAGGCGAAAATCACCACTCTTCACACTGAGCTCCGCTGCCCTCCAGATCACGGCTGCTTCAGGTCCGCGTCCCTTCTTTTGTCCTTGTAGAATCGGATGGTGTTCCTAGAGCCTTGGCCTTGAGATTCAGCTGAGTAGAGTGGGAGACAATCAACTCTCCAAGAGGCGGTGGGGAGGAGGTCTGTGCTGATCCAGGCAGAGAAGTGCCCTGAATTCCATCGGTAAAGACCCTTATTCCCACCATGCTGACGTTCTGCGGGGACGCAGACTCCCGTATCTCAATGGGATAAGAGGGGACGCCAAAAGATTTAAGGACATGTTTTCAAGCAGCTACCCGCCTGTTTGCAATCTCTCCTCGTCACAGAGAGGACTGTGCCAGCACTGGGGGCTTGGGTCCCGTATCCCTATAGGGGTCCAACCCAGCTTCAAGGCCCAGCCCAGGCACTTCCCAGCTGTGTGACATGGGCCAGTCACTTTCTGAGCCTCCGTTTTCTTATCTGTAAAATGGGGAAAACGTATGGGTCTTTTGAGAAGATTCCATGCAGCGACATACCCGGAGCATCTGACATGGCAATCGTCGTCAATGTGCCGTGGTCATTGTTGCCATCACTTTCACCCGTGGAGTCATTCGAGTCCCTGTGAGGTCTACATGGAAGCTCCCATGGACGCCACAGCCTGCAGCCTCGTTGCTCATGGGGCTGTCGACAGCCAGCAGGTGTGCATTATGGAGGCATGCTTACGTTGAGGCTCTCACCCCAGTGTGATGATATTCGGAGGTGGGGTCTTACGGAGGGTCCCGGGTTTCGATGAGGTCATGATAGTGGGCCTCACCATGGATTCAGCGTCGTTATAAGAAGAGACACCAACGCCCTTCTGATCCTCCCTCTCTCTACCGTGGGAGGACACAGCAAGAAAGCTGCCTTCTGTGAAGCAGAAAGAGCGCTTTCCCGGAACCCAACCCTACTGGAGCCCTGATCTTGGGCTTCCAGCCTCCAGAGCTGTGAGACAGTAAGTGTCTGTTGCTTAGGCTATGCATTTTAGGGCACTTTGTTCTAGCAGCCCAAGTGGACTAAGACAGAGGCCACACAAAGCCCTCTCATGAGCATTCACTCAAAGGAAATCAAGAGCCTGTCACATGGAAAGGCATTCCTGATACTTTCTTCCGTGATCTTCTGTCTGTCTTCATTCATCCATAGTCTCTCTCACTAGATTATGAGTCCTGGAGGCCAGGCAGTGTGTCCAACGGGTGCCTGAATTTGCAGAACCCCATTGTGGATCTAGCCCCTAGATGGTGGCCAGTAAGGATGTGATGGATGAATGCATGCACACACTCGTGGAGGGCTGGATGGACAGACAGGCTGATGGATTAGGGTGGTTGCCTCTCTCCAGGTACAGGCAAGCTGCTGGTAATTTAAGCTCCTTTCTACACATAGGGCTCCCCCCCCCATTTTTGTCCTTTGTGTTGGAGGAGATGAACCTTATTTGTGATTTATATTTTGATAACCTCACATGGGTCATCTGAATGCTGGAGGGCTGGAGGGGTTGGCAAACTCAAAGGTGTCTTTTAGCACTAAATCTATGTAATTATCGTTTTATTTGATCCTGTGATCTACTTCCGTGGCTAACAGGTTGCTTTTCGGATTAGCTGTATTTATCGATCTGCTCTAAAGATGTGATTGTCGTCAGCGCCCTCCTGGAGGAACCGTGAATTCAGAATTCAGGCTTTTGGCAAATGTGTCCATGCGTCCGGTGGGCCGGTGGTGTAACGGGTCTATGTGCATATATTGCGTTTTTTCATCAACATCCATTTTCTGCCATCGTGGTTTAAGTTAAGGGAGAATTCCAGCTGGCAAAGTGATTAGCTGCAGGGGGCAAAAATTATTCCAGTGAATACTGTTTTTCCCTTTGACACAACTCCAAATTGATGTTTCCATCTCATTGTTTTTATATTTGTTTTTTAACTTTATCTAAAGATTTTTTTAAAATGAGAATTATTTAACAAAAGGAAAACTCGAACCACTTTCTTATGTAAAGCTAATGTGACAATGCAAATGTCAACAAGGGGGCAAGATCTGTCTCAGGGAAATCTTGAAACCTCTAAGTGAAATTTGCATAAAATAGTTCTGGTATTATTATTCACTATTCTTCCTGTGACAGATATGTCAAGGCCTTGAAACCTAAAAGAACAATTATGCTATTGTATCTCTCGGAGGATTCAAGGGGTGTGTCTTTGGTGGAAAAAGTGCTATTAGAGCTTTGAAAGCAGTTAAAAGGCAGCCCAAGGGACTCTTTAGCTAGTCATTTTATAAAGAATGCCTCAGCTTTAAGTGTCTTAAAGTACGTTTATTCAACTCGTACTTTGGGCTTAAAAAAACCTACTAATAATTAATGGCTGTACTTTTTTTTTTAAAACGTTTGCATTAGCTATAAATAAAAACTCTTGATGAAGTCATCATTGATTAAGTTAAACTATGATTCTTATATGATGGGACCCAGATCTTTGTCAAGCATCTTACAATGAATTACCTGTAAGCTTTTTTTTTTTTTTTTTTTAAATTTAGCTAACATTGCAAAAGTCTTTGCCATTGCCAATTATGGACCAAATCAGGAACTAATCAGTAAATCCTTTCCTTGCACAAGCTGGCTTAACTTAACATGTCTGAACATTAAAAACTGAAGCATTGATAAGGCATGTCTCATTGCAGCTGGATGGGGTGCGGGAGGCAGTGATCCGACTTTAATTTCCTCTGAAACCTGCTGATTATGTTATTCTCGGCTTCGACTGGCCTTCACTGGAAAAAGGCAATGCCAACTTTTGATGGGAATAGTTTTGAAATTCAAGAAAGACACGGAGAGGCACAAAAATGCCTCTGTCACGTAGGGTGATAAGATGGTAGGGAAAATGAATAAGCCAGGAAACTTTCAGTCAAAATGCTGCAGAGATTGCGGGGTCAGAGAAATTTTGATTCAAATGTGCAGGAACTAATATGCACAGGCATGGATGGGCGGTCTGTGTTTTTAGTAAGCTGTAACATAGTGCTTATTTCGTCTACTTCATAAAACCAAAAGACGATATTCGTTTATTTTCATCCATGCCTTCTTTCACTTCATATTTATTGAAAGGTGGGAGCGTCCCTTGAAACCATCTAGCTTGACCTGTAATTTTATGGATGAGCAAAGGAAGGTTCAGAATGGGGGGGTGGGGGAGGAAACAAAGGGAAAAAACAGTCCAGTCCTTCCATGATGACGGGTGGAAGAGAACTGCGGCAGGCAGCAATCCCCCCTGGTACCCGGGCCCATCTTCCATAGCCGCAGAATTCTGGCTAGCAGGAGGGCACCATAAATCAAGAGCACATTTCCCATAATCCCATGCAAATATGGGCGGCCATATGATAACGTTTCTGGCCAATGAGATACAGCAAAAGTGGCTTGTGACACTCCTGGGCAACACCCCGTTCCTTTGTTCCTGCTAGAACAGGGGCGGCCATATTGGAAATGGCGGAATGTATGTTACCAGTAGCAAGAAGAGAAGAAACCTGAATTTCTGACCCCACGAGGTACCCTACCGGCCGTTGACTGCTGGCCACTGCTCCCTATACAGAAGGAATAAAGGTCTGTCTCCTGGGCCACCATAATTTTTGGTCTTATCCTTGGCATTCATGCTCTATCTTAAACCAACATAGGAACTACTAGGAGTACTCTTTAGGCTCCAGGCTGTGTGCTAAATGGGTTGTCAAGGCCATCCCATTCCATGCGTGATGGCATCACGGCTGGAATCCAGTTGTCTTGAGTACTCTGTTAGATTCTGCGTCCGTGATGGACAGCTGTGTCATTCACTTAAAAATCTCAACCCCCAGGCACAGAGTCTGACACTCAGAGGCTGCTCAATAAAGTTTTATAATAAATAAGTGGACAGAAGGCACCACGAAGAGAACAGGAGAAGCTGGATATACCACAATGTGCCCTGGATGTACTCAGTGCACATGCACAAGTCTAAGCTTGCAATTTTGGCCTGACCCCACATTACCGTGTATTGTTTGATGACAAAATGATCCATTTAAATCCCATGGATTTGTCTTTCTCTCTCTCTTTTTTCCCTTTCTGGTATTATATCTCAATGTGATATAAACAGACCATAAATCTTGGCTCTTGCCAACTGCTGTTTAGTTGAAATTGCCTGTATTGTCTTGACATATGTTGGAGTCTTTAAATTAACACAGGAAAGAATTGATTTTAAAAATGGCATTTGCATTAAAGGTTATAAATGGGCAATTTGGGAAGCATGAAGATATATATGGGAAGTTATGCACAAATATTGCAGCTATAGCACAGCAGTGGGGTTTTGACTCCATGAAATATACAGTCTTGTATACCCTCTGGGGACATAATTTATGTTGCAGAACGTATGTTTGTGGCATCATTTGCATATCCAAGGCACCAGGTAAGCCGTAAGGTCACTACCAATCTGGACAAGCCAAGGAATCTTGGATTCTTGGTGGATTTTAGGCACATTATTGTTTGACATCTTGAATTTCCAAATACCTTTGTCAGAGTTTGGTGCAGAATTTATTTTTATGTGTCATTAGTGTCTGGCTCCTTTAAGGATCCCAGCTTACATAAATCACACACACTGTGCCCACAGAGAAGAAATTGCAGCTAGGTTCCCAGAATTATTAGATCAAAACCTAGACTACCTATGTTCAACTACTTGGCCCCTCCATGCTCTCAACCCCCTTAGCTGTTGAGCTCTTGTCTTAACCTCCACGTGTCTGCTGAACCCCACTGGCGGCTTGATTCCCCTTCTTTTGGCTCAGGAGTTCCACTGATTCTCGGCAACTAATTTTGTTATTCAGTTATGCATCTGACCGTTGTGCACCCATCTGTCTCATATGTAGTGTGCCAGCCAGGGGTCAAAGAGATGAAGAAGACCTCATCCCAGCCCTTAGGAGAGTTTAGTGAAGGACAGAGGTAAGGGAAGAGGTCGTTGCAATACGATGCAGCATGCCGGTCAGGGAAAGTAAAGGAATCCTTGAAAGCCCAGCAGGGCTGAGCCAGGGAAAGAGCGGGCAGCAGGAGTGAAGGCAAGAGAAAGGCTAGGGATTCTGGGTGGGACACTTGAGAAAAAGTTTCAAGAAAGTATCAGAATGTGATGAAAACGTCAGGAAGGAGACTTTTGAGGGAGTACAGATACTGACACTGGTCTCCAAATATTTAGCAAGCTGTGTGCGCTTTTATGCATTACTTTTATCATCATTATTATTCTTGGTGGGTGTCTAGTACAAGAAACTCACATTTTCTGAGAAGAGCCCTGGTGGGTGTTCTGGGTGCCCACAGTGTTCGTCTCTGGCCATCTGTGGGTGGATATGGATCTGGCTGGGAGGGTGGGGGGCAAGATTTAGTGATTTATGCCCACAGGTTAACTGATTTATTCCCTCCTTTTCTGATCATGCAACTCTAGAAACATGTTCCTACTTCAAAGAAATCATTAAATTAGGATGCAAACTACATGCCCAAGTAGAAACTTAAGTCCCTTGATTCTTGCTACCCACCTCCCAAATAAGAGGGATTTCATTACAGTTTTACCATAATAATAAGTAGGTGCCTCGAGAAGAACAAGGACCATAAACACTGACATAGCTTTGATGACTTGCTAAGTACCACTCCAAGGCTCAATTCATCTTCTGTAAAGCTCTAGGAGATTGCTGTCATTGTTATTCCCATTTTGCAGATGAGAAATGAGGTGGAAGGGGTAAGGCCCCTTGCCCAGAATCACACAGTAATCGAGGGAGCTGGGATTTGAACACCGGCCCTCTGGGTTCAGAGGCAGGCTCCAATCTCCTCTGTGCTACTTCAGAGAGAGGGTCAATTCCATGTCTCGTCTCCCTTTTACAGACTACGAAACTAAGCTCAACAACTTCAGGTAATAACCAGCTGCTGGTGGTGCACTTGGAGTTAATGCCTGCCTCCAGGTGGAGCCAGGACGATCCTCTTTCCCTTTTCTAGTTCCAGGCTCCTTGCGATGCAAAACGCACATCATCACATCCATATTAATACTGCAAATTACCTGGGCAGCTTTTATTTTAGGGAACGAGGAGATGGGCTCTTAAATTAGGTTGACATTTTCCACCTGAGAAGCTAGGGATTTGTCACTGTGTGGGTGTAGTCTGCCCCCTGCCATGCCCTCTCCTTCTCTGACTCATCTCTGTCTCTCTTTCTATTCCGAGCCTCTCTATTCTCCCGGCCCCTCTCAACCACAGGACTGCGAATACGTCCGCCATCAGCCGTCACTTCCTTTGTCATTCCCCAATGCCCCCTGGACCCTGGGAAGCTCCCCAAGCTCGGCTTCTGCTCGTCTTCATTTTCAAAAGACTCATTTCCTCCAGCAGCCGCAGCGGCAGGAGCACAAGCCTGCAGAATCCTACCCAAGCTGTCCAAGTTAAACTTTGAGCAACTCTTGGGGTGCCTGGTGGTTCAGTCGGTTAAGCATCTGACTCTTGATTTCAGCTCAGGTCATGGTCTCAGGGTTGTGATGTCAGGCTCCGCGCTCGGTAGGGAGTCTGCTTGAGACTTTCTCTCCCTCTCTCTCTGCTCCTTTCCTTGCTCACGTGTGCACTCTGTCTCTCCCTAAAATAAATCAATCTTAAAAAAAGAGAGAGAGAGAGAGAGAGACAAACAAACAAAACTGAGCAACTCCAGCCAGACGATGAAGAGTTCTGGCATGATGGGAAATTGAAGCGATTGAGCGAAATAACTGAATGTGAAATTGCTAGGTGAATAAAAAGTAGCAAAGTAGGTGGGACACAGGCAATCCATTGAGTCGAAGCATTCCAAAACAAGGTGGCAAAGATTTTTGTTCAGATTTTAGGGAAAGAGATTTAACAATCTGGGGATACAGGATGAAAAATCAAGAATTCTCAGATTAGTAGCACGTGCACCATGCTTGGGTAGAGAAAGGGCTCACTGAGTGGGGAGACGTGGTTTCCAGGACACTTCCTGCTTCCACCTGCTTGTGTGGAATCTATATGGTTGCTTTGTGGATCAGGCCAAGTGAATCCCTTCCCCTCCATGTGTCTCTTTTCTTACTTGTAAAATTATAGGATTAGATTAGTAGGAGACCTTTGCAGACATTACTAAATTCTATTATTTTCAGTTTCTCGGGCCTTAAGAAAGCCCCTCCCCTCTGTAAGAATATTTGTATACAAAGGTTTTTTCCTCGTTTCTTAAAATTTATACTCAAAGTTAGAAGTTTACAATAAATTGGCAAGTGGAAAGAAAAAGGAAGGAAAAACTCTGCAGAGACCCACCATGAATTGACACATTTTAATCCAATCCTCTATCTGTAGAGCTCAGTTGTTTGGGAAGCTGCTTTAGGCACGCAAAACCATGCAGTGTGTGTTTTGTATCCTGCCTTCTTCAGGTTAATGTTCTATCATGTACAGCAGGTGAGTTTTTGCAAATTCTTCCTATGCAGAGTTTTAAGATCGCAGAGCGGTCCGTCAGAAGGTGTGACATTAACCACTGGCTCATTTTCACAGAGAAGAAGTTTTTATGTAATTTCATTTCTCCCTCCTTACCCCCATTTTTACTTATCATATTGTTTCTGCACAGCCCCCTCACCCAGGAATGGGGCGAACTGCAAATAATGGTACATCCAGCTGTTGGGAGAAGTCAATGAGGAGAGTAGCTACTATGCGATGGGCAGAGTTCAGAGCATCAGTACTGACTTGGGGTGCATCCAGGGACTAGTCACTGGGGAGCTGCTGCAGTCCCAGGACTGAAGGCACAAGGAGGGAACAGTGACCAGGGTTCAGAGGAAGTGAAAACCGAAGGAAGGGGAAGGGCACCCAGTAGGAGGGAGCCCCCCCGGTTGCAGGGTGTGCCCCTGGAATCCTTCGTGAAGGTAACTCTTGCTTCTGTCCTGCCCCCCTCTGTCCACTGTGGCTCAAAACCAGCCCAAGGACTTATGACCAACAAATAATTTTAAAACAAAGTAAAACAAAAAGCAAACTCAAAGATGAGGGCGGAGAACAGATGTGAATTTGATCCTTCCATTCCTCCAGCCATCCCTCCTCCTTCCTTCACACAAGCCACTGCCTCTCTCTCTTCCTTATAGGATGGGGCAAGGGTTAAATGTGAAGACCGCTCCTGCAGACAGGGCCCCCCCCACCCCAAAAGGCAACCTGGCATTTCTTA
Source organism: Callorhinus ursinus (assembly GCF_003265705.2). Lineage (NCBI taxonomy): Eukaryota > Metazoa > Chordata > Mammalia > Carnivora > Otariidae > Callorhinus > Callorhinus ursinus. Next base: position 66,149,032 of record NW_027397070.1, read on the forward strand.
GAGACAGATTCTAAATGGAAAGCTGAAAGAGCAACAGCCATTCTCAATGCGTAGCCCTGAACCACCTGCTCCAGCTAGGGAACCCTGGGCGGATTGCAGGGTCCTGCAGGCGGACCCTGCAACCAGTTCTCCCACTGCTCAAGCTTTTCCAGGGCAGCCGGTCTGCAAGTCACTGAGCTGAAGACCCAAAGGAGAGGGCGATCCTCCAAGATGTATGTGGCGACCTCAAGTGATTCCAGTGGGGTGAGCAATAATCCGAGTTGGCCCAAGATGGAGTCCCTAGATTTGGGGCTTTCAGCGTTAAAACAGGGAAAGTTCCAGGCAAACGAGAAAGAGATGGTCACCCTGACTCCAGATCTGCTCAGAGTAACAAAGCACAATACCATAAAGTCAGGGTGTTTTCTCTTTATCACATCTTTAGGGCACCTAGAGTCATCTTGGGACTTAATCTCCTGTGACCATCACTCCCTGCATTTTCCAGGTGAAGAAACCAATGCCTGCGGTGATGTCGGGACTCACTTGAAGGAGGGTTGGAACCGGGGCTTGTCCTCCCCCAGGTGGGCCCAAGCCCGATCCCAGCACCGCTGGCTAGTTTGCGAGAGATGGTCGTCAACTGAATGAGGTCTTTCTACACCAGACTGGGGATTTCCTTGGACCGCACATCAGAATTTCCAGACTGTCTGCAAATAGAAGGTGCTCAATAAATATTTGTTAATTCAACAGATGAGGGAATAATAACTCAATAAAGCCCCATTTAATATACAAATGGGTGGTTATTTTTCTATATCTGTCTCCCACTCAGCAGCAAGCTCTGTGAGGGCAGGTATCATGTCGGCCTGTCTTCACGGTGCCGGTACTTATAAGAATACTGGGGGCAGTGTGGTCACTCGATGCCTATTTGATGGATTTCTTGAGTTGAGGGCAAGGTGTGGTCATTAGGGGGAAGGGGATGATTTTGGGGCACTAGAGTTGACACATAACAGAAAATGCATGGGGCACCCTAACTTTAAGAACAGTACCTGAGAGATGAGTCCCTAAAACATCTGGCTTTGAAGACCAATAGAGATTCTCTCTCTCTCTCCCTCTGCCCCCGCCTCAAATAATAAATAAATCCTTAAAAAAAAAGAATAACATTTGCATTCTAGGGCTCACAGAAGGGGAAGGAAAAGAGAAAGGGGCAGAAAACTTATTTGAAGAAATAATGGCTGCAAACTTTCCTAATATGGGGAAGGAAATAGACATCCAGGTCCAGGAAGCACAGAGAGTTCCAAATAAGATGAACTCAAAGTGACCTACATGAAAACACATTATAATTGAATTGTCAAAGTTAAAGGAGAGAATCTTAGAATCAGCAAGAGAGAAACAACTTGCTCCATAAAAGGGAACCCCCATAAGATTTTAGATTTTTCAGCAGAAACTTCGCAGGCCAGAGCAGAGTGGTATGATACATTCAAAGTTTTGAAAGAAAGAAAAAATATTTCCAACAAAGAATACTTTACCTGGCAAAGTTATCATTCAGAATTCCAGGCAAGAGAAGAGTTTTCCAATCAGGCAAAAGCTAAAAGAGTTCATCATCACTAAAACAACCTTACAAGAAATGTTTAAGGAACTTCTTTAAGCTAAAAGAAAGGGCACTAATCAATAATAAGAAAACATAAAAAGTCTAAATCTCACCAGTAAAGGTAAATATGTAGTAAAGATAGTAGATTAATCACTCATAAAACTAGTATGAAGTTTAAAAAGACAAAAGTATTAGAAAGAACTGTAACTGCAATAGTTAGTTAAGGGATACATAAGATAAATATATACAATGTGAAATCAAGAACCAAATGTGGGAAGGGAAGAGTAAAAATACAGGGTTTTAGAATGTATTCAATTTTACATTTTTATTAATTTGAAATACACTGTTAAGAAATACGTTGTTATATATAAGCCTTATGGTAACCACCAAGCAAAAACTTGCATACAAAAGATAATAATAAAGGAATCTTAAGCAGACTGCTAAAGAAAGTCATCAAACCACAAAAGCAGAGAGCTAGAGAAGATGAAATAAACGTTATGAAGAACTACAAATCCACGAGAAAGCAATTAGCAAAATGGCAAGAAATACATACTTGTTAGTAATTACTTTTCTCTTCTTTTATTTCTTTTTTAAATTTAAATTCTAGGTAGTTGACATACAGTTCAATATTGGTTTCAGGAGAACACAGGCAGCAACCTCTTTGACCTGGCCCATAGCAATTTCTTACTAGACATGTTGCCAGGGGCAAGAGAAACAAAAGCAAAAATGAACTATTGGGACCTAATCAAGATAAAAAGCTTCTGCACAGCAAAGGAAACAATCAACAAAACTAAAAGGCAGTCTGGGAATAGGAGAAGATATTTGCAAATGACATATCTGATAAAGGGTTAGTAATTACTTAAAATGTAAATGTATTAAATTTTCCAGTTAAAGACAGAGTGGCTGAATGAATTAAACAAACCAACAAATAAACAAAAAACAAGACCCATCTATATGCTTGCCTACAAGAGACTCACTTCAGACCCAAAGACACATAGTGAAAGTGAAGGGATGGATAAACAGATACCATGTGAATGGAAGTGAGAAAAAAAAGAATCAGGTGGCAATACTTGTATCAGACAGAATAGACTTTAAAACAAAGACTGTAATAAAATGCAAAGAAGGGCATTACATAATGCTACAGGGGTCAATCCAACAAGAGGATAAACAATTGCAAATATTTATGTACCCATCATAGGAACACCTAAATATATAAAGCAAATATTAACAGACCCAAAGGGACAAATTGACAGCAATACAATAATAATAGGGGACTTTAACACTCCACGTCCACCAATGGAAAGATCACCCAGACAGAAAATGGATGAGAAACATTTGTTTTAAATGACATGTTAGACCAGACAGGCTTACCAGATATATATAGAACTTTCCATTCAAAAGCAACAGAACGCACATTCTTCTCAAGTGCACATGGAACATTCTCCAGGATAGATCGCATGTTAAGCCACAAAACAAGTCTTAATAAATTTAAGAACACTGAAATCATATCAGGCATCTTTTCTGACAACAATGGTATGAACTATAAGTCAATTACAAGAAACAAACTAGAGAATTCACAAATACGTGGATTCTAAACAACATACTACTTAATAACCAATGGGTCAATGATGAAATCAAAAGTAAAATAAAAAAATACCTCGAGACAAGTGAAGATGGAAATATAACATACCAAAACTTACGGGATGCAGCAAAAGCAGTTCTAAGAGGGAAAGTTATAGTGATACAGGCCTACATCAGGAAACAAGAAAAATCTCAAATAAACAACCTAACTTTAGACCTCAAAGAACTAGATAAAGAAAAAACAAAGCACAAAGTTAGTAGAGGCAAAGAAATAACAAATATCAGAGCAGAAATAAGTGAACTAGAGACTAAAAAGACAACAGGAAAGATCAATGATACCAAGAGCTGGTTCCTTGAAAAGATAAACAAAACTGACAAACCATTAGCTCGACTCACCAAGAAACAAACAAAAAAGATTGAGCTGAAATAAAGAAAACCAGGAATGAAAGAGGAGACATTACCACAGAAATACAAAGGATTATAAGAGACCACTAGAAACCTACAACCTTCTAAGACTGAATCATGAAGAAAGAGAAAATCTGAATAGACTGTTCACTAGTGTGGAGATTGAATCAATAATCAAAAAGCTCCCAACAAACAAAAGTCCAGGAGCAGATGGCTTCACTGGTGAATTCTACCATATATTCCAAGTATTAATACCAATCCTTCTCAACCTCTTCCAAAAAACTGAAGAGGAGGGGAACTCCCAAGCTCATTTTATGAAGCCAACATTACCCTGACACCAAAACCAGACAAGGACACTACAAGAAAGGAAAAGTACAGGTCAGTGTCCCTGATAAACATGGATGCAGAAAGCCTCAACAAAATATTAACAAACCGAATTTCATAATACCTTAAAAGAATCATACACCATGATCAAGTGGGATTTATTCCGGGGATGCAAGAATGGTTCAACAGCCACAAATCAATCAATGTGACACACCACATTAACAAAATGAAGGATAATAGTTATATGATCATCTGAATAGATGCAGAAAAGGGATTTGACAAAATTCAACATCCATTTATGATAAAAATGTCAACAAATTGGGTATAGAGGGGATGTACCTTAACATACTAAAGGCCATATTATGACAAGCCCACAGCTAACATTATATTCAATTGTGAAAGCTGAAAGCTTTTCCTCTAAAATCAGGAACAAGACGAAGATGCCTATTCTCACCACTTTTACTCCTTAGTCACCGAAACTAGGGAAAAAAATTAAAAGGCATCCAAATTGAGAAGGAAGAAGTAAAACTGTTTCTACTCATAGCTATATATATCTATGTTTGCATGTATATCTATATTTATCTGTATCTATATCTAAAATCCTAAAGACTCCACCAAAAACCTCTTAGAACTAATAAATGAATGCAATAAAGTTGCAGGATACAAAATCAGTATACAAAAATCTGTTGCATTTCTACACACTAATAACGAACCATCAGAAAGAGAAATTAAGAAAACAATCCCATTTGCAACTGCATCAAAAAGGAGAGAAATACATAGAAATGAATTTGACCAAGGGGAAAGACCTGCACACTGAAAACCATAAGACATGGTGGAATAAGTTGGAGAAGACACAAATGAGCGGAAAGACACTCCATGCACATGGCTTGGGAGAATTTTTTTGTTTAAATGTCCATACTGCCCAAAGTAATCTACAGATTGAATACAATCCCTATCAAAATTCCAATGGTATTTTTCACAGAACTAGAACAAGCAATTCTAAAATTTGTTTGGGGCCACAAATGACCCTGAACAGCCGAAGCAACTTTGATAAAGGACAGAAACGGAAGCATTCCAGTCTCTGATTCCCAACTCTACTACAAGGCCATAGTAATCAAGAGTATGACATTGGCATAAAAACACATAGACCTAGATGAATAGAACAGAGTGGACAGCACATAGATATACACACTTATATGGTCAATTAATTTATAACAAAGGAGCCAAGAATATAAAAAGGGGAGAGAACAGTGTCTCCAATAAGTGGTGTTAGTGTTGGGAAAACTGGGCAGCAATATGCAAGAGAAAGAAACTGGATCCCTTTCTTAGAGCATACACAAAAATTAACTCAAAATGGACTAAAGGCCTGAAGATCTGGATTGCAAGACCTGAAACCATAAAAATCCTAGGTGAAAACGTAGGTGGTAATCTCCTTGATATCAGCCTTGGCAATGATGTTTTGATTCTCACATCAGAAGCAAAGGCAAGAAAAGCGAAAATAAATGACCACATCAAACTACAAAGCTTCTGTGCAACAAAAGAAATCACCCACAAAATGAGAAGACAACCTCCTGAATAGGAGAAGATATTTGCAAATTATATATCTGATAAGGGGCTAATATCCAAAATATATAAAGAACTCATTTACTCAATAGCAAAAAAAAAAAAAAAAATCTGATTTAAAAATGGGCAGAGAATCTGAGCAGACATTTTTCCAAAGAAAGTATACAGATGGGGCGCCTGGGTGGCTCAGTCGGTTGGGCGACTGCCTTCGGCTCGGGTCATGATCCTGGAGTCCTGGGATCGAGTCCCGCATCAGGCTCCCTGCTCAGCAGGGAGTCTGCTTCTCCCTCTGACCCTACGCCCTCTTGTGCTCTCTATCTCTCATTCTCTCTCTCTCTCAAATAAGTAAATAAAATCTTTAAAAAAAAAAAAAAGAAAGCATACAGATGGCCGAGAGGTACATGAAAAGATGCTCACCATCACTCATCATCAGGAAAACGCAAATCAAAACCACAATGAGATATCACACCTGTCAGGAAAGCTAGTAGCAAAAAGACAAGAAATAACAAGTGTCGGCGAGAATGTAGAGAAAATGCAACCCTCACGCACTGTTGGTGGGAACGCAAACGGGTGCAGCCAATGTGGAAAACAGTATGAAGTTGCCTCTAAAAATTAAATAGAACTACCCTATGATCCAGCAATTCCACTTCTGGGTATTATCTGTAGAAATACAGAGACTCCCAAGAAGATATATGTACCCCTATGTTCACTGCAGCATTATTTATAATAACCAAGACACACAAACTACCTGAGGGTCCATCAACAGATGCATGCCTAAAGAAAATGTATGGTGAGGGATGTCGACTAGACCTAATGCGGTGATTATTTCACTATACACACAAATATCGAATCATTATGTTGTGCGCCTGAAACTAATACAATGTTGTACATCAATTATACCTCAATAAAATTAATAAAAAATTAAAATAAATAAAAATAAATGGCATGCAATAGCTCAATGTGTTTCAACCTTTTCTGGGCCAAGAGCCCTTTGAAATGTAAACACACGATCTGTCTAAAGATCTGAATTCCTGTTCTTTACACACACATCTCTACTGAAAGCTTCTAAATGTATACTTTGCCACTCTGTGCATCATCAATCAGAACTTCACTCGTGGATTAGATCCATATTATATGTGTTTGAATACTATACATTATGCAAAAAAAGCATCCTATCCAATGCATCTTGAGCACCCATTATGAGACAGCTATTCTTTTTTCTTTTTTTTAACTTTTTTATTGTTATGTTAATCACCATATATTACATCATTTGTTTTGGTGTAGTGTTCCATGATTCATTGTTTGTGCATAACACCCAGTGCTCCACGCAGAATGTGCCCTTTTTAATACCCATCACCAGGCTAACCCTTCCCCCGATCCCCCTCCCCTCTAGAACCCTCAGTTTGTTTTTCAGAGTCCATCGATGAGACAGGTATTCTTCTAGAGAATTCTATGTACATCATCTCTGGGATTCATCATGATCGCCCTATGGAGGAACTACTAATTTACTGACTACAGAGATCAAGGATCACCCAACTGTGGCTCCTGGGCTGAATCCTGCTTACCACCTGCTTTTGTAAATCAGATGTTCTTAGCACGCAGTCAACGCCATTTGTTTACGTTGTCTGTGGCTGCTTTCAAGCAACAACACAGTTGAATAGTTGGGACAGAGACCCTATAGCTGTAAAGACTAAAATACTATTTTTTTTGAGAAGTGGTTTGCTAATCTCTGGTATACATGGCATGTCTGAGACTCAGAGAGATCACCACCTGCCAAATGAACAGCCCTGTGGCTGGGGGGTCACTGTGCCTTGTCCTGGGTGTCATACCTACCCTTTACTTCATTGTGCCCTCCTCTTGGGTGGATGCAGGGTTCCGCATCTGCTCTTGTGGTCTCAGTTTCCTGCCCCCCCCGCCCCCCTCCATGAGATGAAGGGGTTGGACTTGATGGTCCCTCTAGCACTAAGTAGATTCCATTGCTGGGGATCTCTGGGTCTGTGTGTTGGAAGGGCTAGGGATGCTTTCGGGGAATAAAAGAGCCATGGCAGGCTGGTGGAATTGGGGCTCAGGGATGCCAGCTAAAGAATCTCCCCAAAAAGGCAGCACTGCCCAGTATCCCTCGCATTTCTGTTCTTGCTGCCTGGAATCACAGCAGAAATCATTTAGAGAGCCTCAGGCTTGACAAATGCCGGCCACTCCGCCTCTCACCGTCTCCACCGGCACTTCTAGCCGTTTGCCTCCTAGCAACACTGAGGGCGATAATTCTCATCTATAAAGCCAGCCGGGATCTGAGTTCTCAGTGAATAAGGCGTGGGCTCACCTGCGCGGAGCCAGAAGGCCACCCCCCCGGAGCTGGGCCTTGAAGCTGCCCCCACGGACCAGCTCCTGGTTTTGCACCTGCTCCAGTCCGTTTACTCTGGGTCAAGGTGCTTTTCAGATCTGCTGCATGCAGAACAAAATGGGTCACGTCACATTTCATCTTGTTCTCCCCCCGAGGTGGAAGTCATTTTTAACACGGGTATTCTCTCCTTTGAGGAGCATTTCATTAAAAAAAAAAAAGAGTCGGACATACACATACACACAAATGAGTGCAACTTGGGAAAAGCTGAATATGACTTGTATGATCCTATAGTTGTGCAAGATATTGACATTGGGGAAAAATCAGGCAAGAGGGTACATCGGATTTCTCTGCATTACTTCTTACAACTGCATGTAGATCTACAATTATGTTAAAATAAAAAAGTTGAATTGAAGAAGTAAGTTGGTACTGACTAGATATTCCCAGGAATTGTGGCTTTTGTTAAGTCAGGATGTCAGTGAATGGGCACATTTGTCAGGGGAGTGAGTAGAACTTCCGAAGCAGGATAAACATCATGTACTTCCTGAGGTTTGATTTTTTTTTTTTTTAATTTGGGGAGAATCATAAATCTCTTTGAGAACGTGGTAAATTCTATGAGTCTTTCCTTTCCCTTCCTGTGTATATGTGTGCGCACGGGCGTGCGCGTGCATGGGAGCAGACACATCACACATACACTCTCAGACATGGGTCATAGATGGAGGCCACCGGAGGATCCCCCGCCCCCCAGAAGAGAGAAACACTGAGCAAGGAATAATTTGGAGCCCCAGACAACCTCACTGCTCCCAGTCCCCGGTGGAATAGCTCTGCTTTCATCTGTTTTATATTTTGGAAATTTAAGATTTCATTTGGAAAAGGATTTTCACTGCTTCCAAAACAATTTTGTTTTTTTATTTTTTTAAGGGTTTTGTTTATTTGAGAGAGAGAATGAGAGAGAGAGAGAGAGCACATGAGGGGGGGAGGGTCAGAGGGAGAAGCAGACTCCCTGCCGAGCAGGGAGCCCGATGTGGGACTCCATCCAGGGACTCAAGGATCGTGACCTGAGCTGAAGGCAGTCGCTTAACCAGCTGAGCCACCCAGGTGCCCCAAAACAATTTTAATCCACGGGTGTGTTCAAAAGAAAGAACAGAGGATGAGCTCTGCAGACCTGAGGACCTGCCTTTGAGACCCAGGTCTGTGTGATTCTCATCACCGAGATTGTTTCTTCATGTCCAAATCGGTTTTGGGAGGTGAGTGGTAAGGTTTCCTGCTTCATAGACGTGAGTGTGGATTTGGTGTCCATCCTGCTTCCCATGCAGGGCCCGGCGGGTGGGTTTCCTGGTGCTGGACAAGGCTTCCCTGATTGCCAGAGGGTGTCCAGGGGATGGGTCAATGGGCATCGCAGCCTGCTGACCCACGGACCCCTTCCCTTTCTGCACCAGAAAGGGGGCAGTCCCCGACCCCACTCAGCTGCACTCTCTCTCTCTCTCTCTCTATCTCTCTCTCTCTGCCACCTGAGAAAGAAATGCTGACAAGCATGGAGGGGGGAAAAATAACACTTGTGAAACTTTCCCTAGTCTTGGGGCATTTACTCTGAAATTTGCGCTGGATGGAGTAATTAGTAAACTTGCTCTTAATAGTGTTGCAGAGATGTAATTTTTTTACACCTTCCCTGACTTTGACACTGCGGCTTTTGAAACTTCATTTTGCACTGTGCTCATTGTTCTTTAATCTGCTGCGCTCTGCATTGAGTATCACGGAAATTTCGCACTTACTATGTCAATAACATCTGGCAAAATTGCCACCTATTAAGAGTAAGTGTTCTTTTTTCTCCGGTGAGAAATGTGATGGTGTATTATATTGGTTTCCCTTGAGAGGCTAAGGAGACAATTTTAAAGCAGACAAATGCATTAAAGAAATAACCTGAACTCTCAGAAAAGGTTACAGAAAGTCAGAAACTTTTTTTTTCCTTTTTCTTGTTCTGGGGCTTATTTATTTATTTGTGGGGGAGACGGGGTGGAAGCAGCTATTGCGCGGGGCGGGGGTGGCTTTTTGCTATAGTCACGGCTGTCCTCAGAACTGTATCGCCCCAGCCAACTCCTCTGCTGCATCAGAGCCCTCCCACACATCTCAACCTTTGCAGGACAGGCCAGCTGAGGGGGCGCCAGGAACCTAGTCCTCTGGGCCACCGGCCCTGGGCAACTTGCTGCACATTAGGAACCTCTGTCTCTTCCTCTCGGCAAAGGAAACCATCATGGCTGCCTTTTGGTGTCTGCCTGAAGATTGGTGGTGCTCGGGCGGGCAAGGGAGTGGTAGTTGGTACTGTCATGATGACTTAGCACCATTCGAAACGCCGTAGGCGTTTACTTCTTTAAAGACCAAACCCTTGGGATTCACAGACACCTGTGACCCATGAATTTGAATGCCCGAATCATGCATGACAGGGTGTCAGTGTGACTGGAGTGGGAAGGAACTGACCTCCAGTCTCTGCAGGCCTCCGGGTCGTGGTCCCAGCAAGAGGGTCATCCAAGGCAGAGCAGCCTCCTTTCCTGTCCTCTGTTCACTGAGAGCACAGAGAGGAGGCCCCCGCAATGATATTCTTGGCATCTGGAGCGCTGTCACCAGCCTGGCTACTTCGGGTCCAGGGAGCAGCTGGTCTGGCCTGGGCTTGCTCGTGGCAGAGGCAGGTCAATGCCAACCCGACAGCAATGTATGGTGGTGATGGCCCGGCAGCTCTGAGCACTCAGGCCCCGCCCCCAGTGTGTGAACTCACGGGGTCCTCATGACAACCCTAAGAAGTAAGCACTCCCGTTGTCCTCATTCTGCAGTTGGAAAAACAAAGTCCCAGGACAAATGAGAAACTTGCCCGAGTTCTTGTGCATTAATTTCAGGATAAACCTTCCCGTCCCTGGTCTGGCCTTCAAGGCTCACGGCCTGATCCCTGCCTCTTCCCAATCTCAGATCCCACCACGCTCCCTTCTAGCACCAGTAGTCCGAGGGGTTTCCTGAACATTCCAAGCTGCCTTGTTTCCATATGTGCCATGTCCTCGTGGGAAGAATCCCTTCTGCGGCTCTGCTGTTCAGCTCACTCATTCATTCATCCCATCATTTTCTCAGCGGCGCATACAGAAGGAAATGAGCTCAGATTTTCAAGACTTGTTGCAGATTCGACCTCTTCCAGGAAGCCTTCCCTGATATATCAGAGTGGATTGGAAACCCCAGGCCGGCCTGCCCAGAGCCCTGGGCTTCTTTGTCTATCATCACCACACAAATGGAAATGGTCAGTTCGCTCATCTATTTCTCACAGTATATCATATAATGCTCTGTCACAGCAGCCATGTTTTATCTATCTTTACATTCTAGGGCCCTCCACTGGGCCTGGCAGGGAGGCCACCTCTGGGCTCATTGATCTCATGAACAGATGGCCAAAAGAAGGAACACAAACAAAAACTGAATATCCGAGACCCTGCCCCGCTCGTCTCTGAACCAGGGAGGCTGAGCAAGTTCTGTCTTAAGCTGCTTCCCCGTGCTAACATCCCGATTCCAATTCTCAGTTGAAAAACATCAATATTTAGATGACTGTATTTTCTTTCCAAATGCCCACAATATTTTATGTCCTGATAATATTTACGGGTTGTCCTCAGAGATAACTAATTGGATTTGCCATTCAGCTCACAGGGAAAACGGATGGGGGATGGTTCCTCATTACTCATCCCAGGAGGTGATAGCTCAGCACCCAAACTTATATCGTCGTGACTCAGAGAACACCGAAATGGTGCGGGAAGGAATAATGTCCCTGCTGCCATCCTGGTATTTCTTTCCCATTTACCACTTGGACAGAGCCATTTGCATCTGAATTGAACCTGCATTAAAATTTCGAGTTTATGTACTGCCCGGTATAAACAAAGAGGTTCCAGAAGCCGATCCCTGCATTTTCCGAGGGCCCCCTTCCCCTCTGGCCTCACAGTCCGCAGGTGACCCATTTCTTGTGCTCCTGAGGCCTAAGACACATTCTCGCTGCTGGTATTTCCCTTAAAATGAGAACAAGGGAAGGGACCATCATTTTGTGCAGGAATTAACGAGCTCTCCTCATGCCTGCTCCCCTTTGTACCACCTCCTCTTCCGCACACGTTTCATCCTTGTTCATTTACTTTCCTTGCACCAAGTTCTAAGCTTCTGTGTTCTTTTACTCGTTCTCTTTGGTGGGGGGGAATAAAATTTAAAATGCTGCGCTGAAGCAGTTCTTGTATGCTGTCTTCCCCACTGGGCTCATCGCTGGGAGGGGGGAGCGCGCCCAACTGACCTTCATTTTTTCCCTTTCCTGGTGTGTTTCCCATAGTCCGATGGTGTGATCAACAGAAGAAAGAGGGAAAGAATGAATGATAGAAATCGGACTGTCACCGCTGATCGACGTCTGTGCCAGCCAAGCCTACTGGCTCTTCTCACTCTATTACTTTAATTCTCACAACTGTGTGGAGCAAGAGTTCCTCCTATTATTACTACTGTGATTTTATAGATAAGGAAACTGGAAGTGCAGAGAAGCTACGTGACTTTCTCAAGGTCAACAAGAGGTGGACTGAGGACTTGAACCCAGGATCAATAATAATCAGTGCTCATTACAGAAATTCTAACAATCCATTGTGTGTGTGTGTGTGTGTGTGTGTGTGTGTGCGTGTGTCTAGTGCAACTGGTCATAACTTAAATATTGTAGAGCCAGGTTTCGAACTTTTGTCTCTCTGACTCCAAAGCCTCCAAAGAAAGTGAGACATAACTGCTTACTTTCTATGTGGCCAGTTGCAGGGGACACACCATGGGGGCAGACTGAGCTTTTCTTGAGCCTAAAAATTCATACTGTTGAATTTTTTGTCAAACTCCCATGGAAAGGAAGGGAGGGAAAAAAACAAAGTCTAAGAAAAACCCCAACTATTTACATTTGGAGATGGAAGTCCTCTTGGACCACCAACATAAAATTCTCCCGAAGCAACTCTTGGCTAGGTGAGAATGGGGTTTGGAGCCACTAGACATACTGAGGACTCTGGGAGGCAGGATTCTAAGATGTCTGTGGCATATGCACCTTACAGAAATGCCTTCCTCTGGAATGGGACAGAACTGTGCGTGCGATGGTGGTCACTCCCACGATGAGGTTACATGGCAAAGGTGAAGGGATTTTGCTGGTGTTATTAAGGTTTGCAATCAGTTGACTTTGAGTTAGGCAAAAGGGAAATTATCCTGCTTTGGCCTGATCTGATCAGGTCAGCTTTGAAAAGCAGAGAGAGTCTCCTGTTTGCCTACTGCCATGCTGGGATAGGGACTGTAGAGGATCTGGTAGAAGTCCCACAGACACAATGAACTGCATTTGGCCAAGACCCAGGAAGCTTGGAAGGGGACATAGCTCTGGCCAACACCTTGATTTCAACCTGCTGAGGTTCTGAGAAAAGGACCCAGCGAACCTACCCTAGGGAACGTGTGAGTAATTAATTTGGAGTGTTTTAAGCCTCTGAGTTTATGGTAATTTGTTACACAACAATAAAAAAAGCAAGTCAGGGATGCATCAGTTAGTTGTTGATGCAACAATGCTGAGTAACAAGCAACCATAAAACCACATGGCTTACACTGCTCATGCATCTGTTGGCTGGGACGGCCCTGCTCCTTTCCTCCAGGACACGCATGGTCTTCTTGTGGTAGGGGCAGAAGAGTCAAAGGACAAGCAGAAACATGCCAGGTCTCTGAGACTCGGGCCCAGAACTCACATGCTGTCACTTCTGCCTCTACAATCTTGACCAAAGCAAATTTGATGGCCAAAACCAAAGTCAAAGGGTAAAGTCCACTCTACCCCTGATGAGGCCATAGAAGCAGGGAGGGTGAAGAATTGCCCCCAGCAACACAGTCTAGCACAGTGAAGAAATGGCAGTGGTGACAGACATATTTATTGGCGGTGGTAAACAGGACCAATGGGCCCTCGACTTGTCCACTCAAACACTAAAGACGATAAGAAACCATATTTTACTGAAACAGGATTCAGTTAACACCGTGCAGTTCACCTGGAGGAGTTCCCTCTACTTCCTCGATAATCAAATTCTTTTTTTTTTAAAGATTTTATTTATTTACTTGAGAGAGAGAGAATGAGAGATAGAGAGCACGAGAGGGAAGAGGGTCAGAGGGAGAAGCAGACTCCCAGCTGAGCAGGGAGCCCGATGCGGGACTCGATCCCGGGACTCCAGGATCATGACCTGAGCCGAAGGTAGTCGCTTAACCAACTGAGCCACCCAGGCGCCCTTGATAATCAAATTCTAATTGGTAATCGAACATGGGAGTTGGACTTCTCAGGAGCATGAGTGCCACGCCATTTCTGTGAGTTGCCACGTAGGTTCCATCACGCGTGCAGTCCGGGGAGGGTGCCTCCTTCAGGGACAGGGTTTGGGCTGCTCTCCAAATTCTGGGAGGCTACAGACCAAAGACCTCATGTCAGCCTCTGTTCTGACATCCCAGGATGAGGGCAGGCAGGTTCAGGGTGGCTCATCCAAATAGCTTCTTTGTTGAAGCAGGATTGCACTCACTCAATCATTCATGGATGCATGGAAATTTTTACCTAGCACATAGTATGTGTCAGGCTGTGTATTGGACCCCGGGGATGGAGATGCACTGTGAGGGTCCTTGAGGGATTGCAAGCGTACTGTATTGGAGATGCCCTCAGAGCTTTCATTCGCTTTCTTTATTCTTCTCAGGAGAGTCTCACCTGTCCTGAGAGTCCTAGCCTGGGCAGACCACAGCACCCACAGGGGACAGCATCCTGCCATCTCCCGATTGGCTGGGGCTGGCCCGCATGGGCCTGGATGCTGGCTCAGATGTCAGGCCCTCCAGGGGCCTCGCGGAGGAGGCAGGGTTTGCCCCAGAGTCTCTGGGCCTGGGTGTCAGCCAGTGAGATGTGAGGCTGCCGGCTGTCCCTGCGCTGGTGCAGGGGAGTGTGCCACCCCGTCAGTCAAGGTCCCTTCATTTGTACCCTGAGATTACTTTTCTCTTAATTTGTCTAAGTGTCTCTCTCTCTCTCTGAATGCTGATAGCTCAGTTTCTGCCAAGCAGGAGACAAGAGCCCGAAATGAACCCAGAACTTCTGCTATATAAGGCAGGAATTTAATTTAACAGGTGTCTGGAGAATCCTGACAGCAGGCCTAGGACTGGCCAGCCTCCGTCAAAGGTAGGGAAGAAAACTTCCTGGATTACATCGCTCTCGTCTCAGGGTCCCCTCTACCGAACGGCTGAAGTGTGGCCATGGGACTCCTGGGTTCTCCAGAGCACGGAAGAGGTCAAGTTCATCACAAAAACAGCAGCAGCAGAGGGTTGAGAAAGGCTGGGGAAGGTGAGTGAAAGAAACACGAGTTAATTCTGAGAAATGGCATCCCAGCTCCTTCCTGCCACAAGGCCTGTGTGCTTGCTGCTCTTGGGCCGGAACTCAGAGCCTTGGTCCCCAACCGCTGGATCTAAGCTCCAAATCCATCTCGGCCACCCAGTGACCTTACCAGCTGGCCCGGCCACACTCCCCGCAAACTCAACCGTCTCACTCTTATTTGTTTGCTTCTTTATTTTCTCTCTTTTTAGCACCCATGCTTAGAGGAGATGCTCTGTAATTACCTACTGGGAGAAATGGGGAACATTCGGGTTTGCTTCTGGTGACTCGGAGGCCCCAGACCAGCCCTGGGGATTATCTCATTTAATGTCTCAGCACCTACCTCTCTATTACACCGCTATACATACAAGCATGCACGTGTGCATGCTTATGCGCACACCCAAATCCACCCAACATGCACAACAAACACATATACAAATACATACATGCACACTCACACCATGTACGTCAAGCATGCATGCAAATACACAACACACACATACAGACTCATACAAACACACACAGACATACCAAACATACACACTCATACACACACCAAATATGCACACAAACGCATGCATGCACACTCACACAAGTACATCAAACACACACACATACTCCTCCAGAGGAGGAACCGTCCCCACTTCAATCAGGAATTCTGTCAAGGAGCAATTTCTCCACGAGATGCGGAGTCTGGGAAGATGGTGGGTGGTGGGGTGGGGAAGGTGTCTTTCCTGCAAACCTAACAAGTCAGGTACACTTAGAGACAACACTGGAGTCAGCTTCTCTAACTTCCCTGCCACTAGTGATAACCTAAAGAAGGTAGAAGTAAGACCCACATTGAGTGCCAGGAGGCAGGACAGAAGCATGATGAACCAGAGTGTTTCAGATTAATGTCTGAGGCTTATAGGGGCCGTATGGATCTGTTTATCTGTCTTTCCAGCCTTATAATAGGCAGCTAGAGGGTCAAGATTGGAGCCTTTAACATCCCATTATGTGTCCTGGAAAGATTTCTGCCTGGTCATTATTGCTTAATTACACCTTCTTTGTCTCCTAGTAACTTTATGCAGGCCATAGAGGAGCCTTAAGGAACTCACCGGTGATGGAGGAGCCTGCCTTCGTGACCCTCTGGCATGGCTCCTGCCAGGGCACTCACTGCGAGGGGCAGCCGTGTAGACATAGGGCAGCAGGGAAGAGCCAGAGGGGTCAAATCTTCTTTGCAACTTGGCAGAAAAACCGGCATTTGTCGTTGTTTTGTTGGTTTTCAGAATGGCCTTTCTGGGTGCTTCTTTTCAGGATTTCCATTTCTTGTTCTATCTCAAAGTCTTTCCTGCGTGTACATGGCTTTCCTGGGTGGCAGGCTGGTGTCCAGAAGTAGGACTGAATGGGCACTCTGCGTCCCTACCCCTGTCTCTGTCTCAGTTTCCCTAGCTAGGAAGGCAGGGTGGTGACCCCTAACCTGTCTTCCTTGTGGGCCCTTCGGATGACTGAATGATATCAGTGCTTTGAAAATGCTTTGCAAATCGTGAGGTAGGACACTGCGGGTTAAAGTCTGATGAAGGTAAAAAACCCAGCGACCTTGGCAGTCAGTAGGTGCCTGGGCGTTTATACTTACCCCCAGGGGAGCACACTCTTTTCTTGGTGCAACTTTCCTCGGGCTCTCCCACAAAGACTGCACACCTAGCTCCCTCTTATTGATTATACTCGATTGATTACTTGCTATATCTTGCATATTCATCCCCCTGTGCTCCCCAAAGGCAAGGGTTGAACCTCACTCACCCCTACATCCTCAGGGCCCAGCCGAGGGCCTGAAACTCACCATGTACACTGTGTGGGGCAGAATCGGCCCCTATAAGCCCCAAATTCACATCCTGAATCTCAGAACATGACTGTATCTAGAGATACGGTCTTCACAGAAGTATTTAAGATAAAATGAGGTCTTTGGGGTGGCCCCTAAAACCATAGGACCTTTGCTAGGAGCTGCACATCTTTCTCTCCAAGTGATGTCTTTCTTTTCTTTTTTTTTTTTTTTTTTTAGATTTTATTAATTTATTTGACAGAGAGAGAGACACAGCGAGAGAGGGAACACAAGCAGGGGAAGTGGGGGAGGGAGAAGCAGGCCTCCCGCGGAGCAGGGAGCCCGATGCGGGGCTCCATCCCAGGACCCTGGGATCATGGCCCGAGCTGAAGGCATGTGCTTAAGGACTGAGCCACCCAGGCGCCCCTAAGTGTTGTCTTTCCTTTTATAGGGGAGGACAACCTGACGGGGAGTGATTCAGTCACTTCTCCAGGTAACTGTGAGTCCCTGTGTCATTCTCCTCTGAGCCACGACCGCCTACAGACGGCTGCCTTCGTGACGTGGATTCATGTGGATTTCTCAAGGGTGCCTGCGCTGAGCTCTTTGCCTGCACTGTGCCATTTAACCTTTCCAAACCCCCTTAGAAAAGGGCTTTGTCATTACCCTCAGATCATGGCACTCCCGCGCTCCGCGCTCCCTGCTCAGAGCTCCGCACCAGCTTTGCATCCTTACTGTCCTCAGAGGTCCTGTATGGTGCGTCCCCCCCAGGCCCTCGTATTCGGTCCTTCTGCTCCAAATGCAGCCCTGGGTTCTCCTCTCCAGTTCTTCCTGAAGGTGCCAAGCAGGCTCTGCCCCCAGGCCTTTGAACCTGCTCTTCCCTCTATTTGCATTTCTTTTCCTCTAGAGGGACATGTGGCTTCTCCTTCGCTTTTTCTTGTCCTTACTGAAATGTCATCTCTCCTACGAGAGCTTTTGTAATCACTGCACACAGGAAGTTACATGCCACCATGGAAATGCTTAGGATTCCAGATCCCCATCATGATTTATTTTCCTCCGTGTCATGTATCCTTGTATGTCACGACGTACATAATCTTCCCACCACATGCACCAAAAGGAAGCCCCAACAAGACAGAGACTTTCTGTCTTGTGTTCCTTGCCATCACACAGGATTGTGCAGAGCGTTAGGTGTGATCATGGATTCAAACCCCTTTTGAAGTTGGGGTTCCTAGCACCTGTATGCTAGGAGGTGTGGCTATTTCCACTATGCCAGCTTCCTCTGACTTCCCAATTCCTGCCGGAATCATCTGGACCATTTGGTTTGGCCTTTTGATTAGACACTATCTCATGTTACAACTTAAAGTGACCTGGTGTGATTTATTTACTTTCTTGATAAACATTTATTCAGCTCCTCAAAAATCCAAAATTGTTCCTTAAAAGCAGAGGATATATATATCCCCTGGATGTCACCCGCTTTGTTTTAATCTCCCACCTCATATCTGGGACAGTGCCGGTGGGGCGTCAGCCCTTAGTGAAACAGAACATCGACAAAAACAAGTCACCGAGTTATGCACATTTAGTAAGTTCAGCTGGTACCAAATGCTTGTAGGTTAATGAATTAGGAACATCAGTTTCTTGGTGCAAATATGCTCCCAGCTTAGTTAAGAAGCTCTTCAGTTTGAATTTGTTTGGATGAAAACAAGATGATTCCAAATTTCTGTGTAAATCTGAAACCAGACAAGTTTCACACAGTTGCACATTTCAAAAAAAAAAAAAGTTCTGCTCCCGTTTGGTAAGTATTCTGTGTATCTGAAAGGAGAAAAAAAAATCCCCTCATAGTTTCCAATCGCAAAATGATTCTTTATTTCCTCTCCAAAACCCTTTATGTGCAGTGAGTTTGCGAGTGTAGACTAGCTTCCTGATATGTGTGCGCAACTCTGGGACGCCGAGAGTCACTTCTGTGACATGTCAGCTCCGAGAAACACTGTGGAACCTGTCAGAACATTCCGCCCCACATAAATACAAAATGCTCTTTCTTACCCATGTCACTAGGAACCTTTATTCGGGTCTTAAAACCCAGCCAGGCATCTATGAACCCGTACGTTCTGAGCTTTTTCTACACACATACGCACACACACACACACACACACACACACATCTTTATCTTTCTGTCATTCTCTGCATTAACCACATTCTTAGAACCTGGAGGTATGCCAATTTTTTTTTTTTGAAAAAGAAAAAAATCAAAAGTTTTTCGGTAATTGAAATTCATGACAAATTACAGACAGTTTTTTCTTCCTTTTTCTTTCTTTTTTTTTTTTTTTAGAACAACGTGTTCTTAGAAAAGTATCTACTTACTGAAATGGGAAAACGTGGAAGTCGAGTGTACTCTAGGATGTGAGGTACGCAACGTGTCATGACCTCGGGGTCACGCTGGGCTAAGCAGGACCAGTGTCTGGCCTCTAAGTCACGGGAAGACATGGGTCAGATGTCAAGGTGTGGCGTGGCTATAACAGAAAGCAGGTGGCCTTCTTGCTTGTCACCTGTGTGCTCTGCCGCTGATAGCAGGTGGACCCAGGTAGAACTGGTGAGAGTGAGCGTGGTTGAGGGGTCCTGGGTTTCAGCTGACTTATTTCAGCGGTAAGATGTGTTCTGTTTACAGCCGGATGTGCTGGCCTCTTCCATTTATCCCTGAGGCAAATTTCAAGAAAATCCTGCATTCTGATATAATCGATGATATAATACCCAAGGAAAGGTCTTCTGTTTTTATTTTGGTTGAGCGTTTGCTTTATGACTGATATTACTATTGCTTTTAATAAATGCTTTTGATACATTTTATCCTCAGAAGAGATGTCTGTTTCTTTTCAAGGCCAAACCAAGAATGTAATTTTGGCTTATAATGGAGACCCTGGTATCTTCTAGAGACTGGTTAATTCATTACAACACAGCAGGATTTTAAAAGTGCCTACAGCCTAGCTTTTTGGGATTAATATCTTTGCATGTATGTGTGTGTGTGTATGTCCGTGGGAGCATGTCTTTATCTCAACAAGATATTCAAGAGTCCTCATAGATATTACTTATACCTCATTGTTATGCTCATTTATATTTTTAAAATTTTAATTCCAGTATAGCTAGCCTATGGTGTTATGTTAGTTTCAGATATTGTCATGCCCATTTAAATTTGTAGGTAAATATGTGTAAGTTTTTTGGGAAAAATACACTTTTTTTTAATTTAAAAAATTTTTTTGTCCAGACTTCCCCAAGAATATAGCAGAGTTCCAGTTATGCCACCTGGCATAACTGGGGCCAGGGTAGGCAAGCGCCTCAGGTGAAAAATTTAAGGGAGAGCCCAAAGGGAGCCAAAATTTAAGGGAGAGCCAAAAATTCAGTCATCAGGAGAAATAAGCATTTAATGCAGTGGTTTTATTATTATTTTTTTTTTATTTTTAAAGATTTTACTTATTTATTTGACAGAGAGACACAGCCAGAGAGGAAACACAAGCAGGGGGAGCGGGAGAGTGTGAAGTAGTCCTCCAGCGGAGCAGGGAGCCCGATGTGGGGCTCTGTCCCAGGACCCTGGGATCATGACCTGAGCCGAAGGCAGACGCCCAACGACTGAGCCACCCAGGTGCCCCTTAATGCGGTGTTTAAAAAAAAATCAAAATCAATGCACAAAAATCCATGATGAACAAAATACCTACATTTAAAATAGAGACAGAACCGGTCCTATTCCCTGATACTAGGAAGATGAAATCCATATGCAGCCTTCTGATATCTCAAAGACTGTGTGTAGAAACACCTTGCAGGGAGATTATTATCACAGATTTTTATTTTAGGATAAAATATGACAAGCACAGGAGTTAGTTCTGAAAACCAGATTCCCTTCTCCTTGCTCTTGAGGTTACCAGATCAGAAGCGTGAGCCTTCTGGCTGAATCTGTTTTCCAGTCTCCTACAAATACTTTTTATTTCTTGAAGCATCTTGCAGGGGGAGCTAGGGAGTAACACACTGCTGGAAGACGCTCTTTATAAAGGGACTTTTTTTTGTTGATGCTGGATGTTGATAACAACTTTTGAGCAGGGCACAGAATGGGGTGGATGGTTGGTAAAGGTCATTGTCAAGGACAGGGGATCAATTAGTATGCAGATCAGAGCCAGGGAGTTCAAAGGTATTGTTCCAATTCAATCACATTAGCCAGGGCAGAAATGAACAAACAGCATGACCTTAATCACCAAGACTTACCCATTCATTCTGTGTGTGTGTGTGTGTGTGTGTGTGTGTGTGTGTGTGTGATGTGTAAGGGTCTGGCTGACTGTGTGAAGATATGAGAAAGCCGCCCCCCCTTTTTATTTGTGAAATATAATATATACATTTCCTTCCGTGTATATTTGGGGGATGATTTAATTGAAGGCGAACAAACTGGATCCGTTTTTCAATGCATGCCTTCACGCATCCCAGGCACATTAAAACGCCTTGGGAAAAAAAAAAAATCTCACTCGTATAATGCCAAGGTAAGTTTTTTCCCCCCTCCGTACTTGCAGACAATCCTATTCAAAATGTGCACAATCCTTTCAAGTCCTCCAAGTGAGAGGACTTGAAATTCCACATTCTAAAATACAATCTCTGCAGCCTAAATATAGCTTTCAACTGTGTGGTTAGAGCCATCATGGAGATAAATGAGGAAATTTTGAATTTTTAAAACATCACAGGAAGAAGAATTTTTTTCCCTCTCTCTCTTCTCAAAGGAAAACCCAATTATTTTCCCGATTTGCCGGTGTTAAACGTTGGAATGTGGGCAAACCAGTAGATGCCACGCATTCCCCGTGTCCTTAAAAACAGACAGCATGGGAGGATAGGAACACAGACGCATAATGTAAAGAAGGTGTGCTTTCCATCTATAATTATATCTACAGCACACATGAGATACTTTTATAGTTTGGGTGGAAATGAGGAACGACATGGGGATTAGCCTCTGACAAAATGTGACATTTAAACAGGTTCACCTGGTTCTGAAACACTTTGCTTTCCCTGTCGCTGTTTATCTGCGTTCACGTGTAAGTTTGCTGCATCAATTTGGATAAACATTTACTAAACTCCACAATGACTTCCATTGGAGTGGATTGCCCCCGGAAGCTGGAGGCAGCACTCGGGGAGCTTGCCGGCACCATATCTTCATTTCCATCTCAAATCAAACATGATCAGTAACTAAGGTTTCCCGAATCCAGTCTCTGCCCCCACTCTGGCCCTGGGAAGACAGTTAATCATAGCTCAGGAAGATGAAAGATGCGCAGGGAAACGCAACTCTTGCCTGCAAAGCTGCACCCCAGGGGGTCATGAATGCTGGGGGAGGAACCATGATTCCCCGATGCAGTAACATATTGAGACAATTTCGGCTTTACACTCACTATCAAGTAAATACAGGACATCTCACCCATGAAGGGTGATTATCGCTCCTGAAAGAAGGAAACGACTTTTATTAAAGTCTTGTTCTGGAGCAAAAGAAAGATCAGAATCATTATTGACAGGCACAAACAAGCTGGGGTCTTTCCTATAGAAATGTATTCCCTCTTAAAACTGTTTTGGCACTTAGGTTATTATTATTATTGTTATTATTATCATTAATTTGGGTCTGAAATGGATTGTTTCCAAAGCAGTTCTAGTAAGTGAAGATTTCACAAGACACTCGTCCCACGGCATCTCTCATCATATATTTTTAGTACTGTTTTTATCTGTAAGGCAGTTAAAGACATTTTAAAATGTAAATCTGCCGCCCAGTCCCATAAAAATATTCATCCGCTGTTTGGTATTTTATTTGAAAATATTAAGCCACTAAAAAAAAAAAGACCCTTAAAACTAACGTTTACATAATTATTCACAGAGGTACCGTTTCTTCTTTGATCCTACTATTGTGATGTTTTCTCTGAATCTTGGTCTAAGAAGGCATTTTCCGCTTTTTTTTTCTTTTCTCTAAACAAGGTCATAGATTTCCCCCTCCCCCCAAATGAGGACCGGAGTCCCCCGTACAAGATTAAGTAAGCCCTTACAGTGTTATAAAACTGAGTGCTTCTTTCCTATAATAAAAGGTGTTTAAAAGGTTCGGTACAGCTTTAAACAGAATTACAATTTACTTCTTTCAAGTGTCCAGGCCATAAATTCTTCTCAATTCCCTCTCTCTCTCCTTGTCGGAATTAATGAGATCAGATCTGATCAGGGCGCTGATGTGTTCAGCGCCAAATCACACAACAGCGCGCGCACCGTAATGGAATTTGCATCTAATGCATACATAAATCAAACATCTTTCTGGACATTTTCATATGCATAATGTCATTTCATCCAGTTCTCTCTGTGCAGAGGGGGAGATTTTTCTCTCTGAGAGAATGACTTTCTTTAATGCTTTCATTTTATTTTCGCTGACTGCAGTCCCGGAGAATGCGCTCGGTCGGAGAATCTTTCGGGGCGCGGTTGACAGTTCCTTTTCCAAGAGGGGTCCTTCACATTTATCATGCCTCTTCCTCGGGGGCTTTGTTATGCAAATGTGGCTGAAATTGATAATTCCAAAGTGCTTCATTTCGGCTCCTCGGCGGTTGGAGATGGTAGATAAAAAGAAACTGACAAGACACACTGATTGCCCTCAATGCATGTAACTCTCTTGCTAACAAGGCTGGATATTGTTAAAAATTCCTATTGTTATGAGGGTGGCGCTCCCATTATGCAGGCCTTGCAAATTTCTGATTTGAATATTAACCCTTTAATCACCCTACCCCCGAAAGCCCCCCTCCAAAAAAGAAATCAGTTGTCATCAAATGGCTTAAGGACCCCAAACATCAAATTATTCTTCTATTCTGGTGAACAGCTGGGGTACATTGAAAACACTTCATTAATCATTTGTTCCCAAGGTAAACTTTACATTTTCAAACGCAAAGAAAAAGGGTTATCTTAAGCAAAAGGGGAGCTCCCCCCCAGTGCTAAGTAAAGATGTTGAGACTGCATCTCCTTGAGTGTGCACAAAAGACTGGGAATTAATAATTGAGAACAACAGTTTGTAATAGGAACCTGGTCTCCCCCTCCCCATCTCCTGCAAAAGGGAATATCAGTATTTTAACTTGCGCAAGCTCCTGGTTGTCTTTTCAGACCAAAGAAGGCCTCGGGGAGGGAACGTGTGCCTTCTGTCATCAGAGCAAAGTTTATTTTACCTGTCTGACCAGGCACAGGAAAAAAAAAATCTCTAGGCGTTCTCCTCCCACTATGGGACACAAAAATCTGAATACCATTTCCAGGGAGGAATTGCAAATCGAGGCGGCTCTGGGCATTAGCATACCAATAAGATGCTGGGAGAGTACTGGGTTTGTAAGGACTCTTGTGGGCTGGGGGCTGTGGCAGCAACAGGGGCTGAAATGCTGGGCCTTTGGGGAATGTGGCAATGGGACATTTCTGCTCAAAATGGAGGGGGGCCCTCCCAAGTACCAAGACCAGAAGCTGGACTCGAAGGCCTCCTGTTTCCAAACACACATACATACTGTCTCTCTCTCTCTCTCTCTCTCTCTCTCTCTCTCACACACACACACACACACACACACACAGACAATTACAATTTCCCCAGAAAGCGATCAGATCCATTCATAGCTTCCCTGATTGAAAAACAGAAACTTAACAAGAATTCGCCTGTCAGCTAATTAAATTTTGGCTACTAGAATTTCTTAGCAGCTTTCCCATGGTCGCTGTGTCTCCAGAAACGTCCACCAGGTAATTGGCCTTGCTGTTAAACGTTGGAGCCATTTAGAATTCCGTTTTCTTTGGGAAATGTTGCTAGTTTAGGGAAAGAAAACCTGCAGATTGGTGAGTTACACTTTAAAAAAATTCTTCTTCTCGAAATGAAGCCCCGGAGCTTGGAAAAGAAAGCATCTCAGGGCACAGAGGCTAGAATTACCTTGATAAAGCACCGTGCCCGGTGCCCATCAGGGGCGGCATCAAAGTGGTTCATCTCAGCTCCAGTAGTCTTGCAGAGAGGTGCCTGCCAAATTACTGCTCATGAAAGGGACGCGGGGCACTACAGGCCCCTCTCACCCCTGGACTAAGGAGGCAACGCAGGACAGGAGGAGGTTTGCCGCAGAGCCTCCCTCCTGCATGCACGCGCAAGCTGAGGAGCAGACACACGTGCAGGTTCACGGAGACACGGGGGCATGCACGCTCCCCAGGATCACGCGGCCATGCAGGGACCCACAACACACAAGTAGGCAGGCCCTGAGGAGCCCTGGGCCCTCTCCCTGGCAGCCCGCCCCTGCCTGTCACCCAGGTGGGAAGGCAAATAAAACCACTGTCACAGCGCCCCTGCGTGCAGGCTCTGTCCTGCCAGTGCATTCTCCGGCCCCCATCTCCTGAAAACATTAAACTAAATTTTAATGCCTTGTCATTTTGAGTAAAGCACCCCAGTCCCACCTGTAAGAGATTTAAAACAAAACAAAACAAAAAAAACCCAACCCACTATGTTGCTTACTGTAGAAGCTGATTTTGGTAAAGTGGTGAAATCAGAAGATCAAACTTGCATTTATAGCGTCCGTAGGGCCCACCGACTTGAGCGTCTCTTCTGCCTTAATTACATGTTTCTGTCAAGTCCTGATATTTATGCTAGCTGTTATTAATATCAGGAGTGCGGCCACATTTGTGTAATTAAGATTGTAGCCCGCATTCCCTAAACTTAGTGTGAGTCATTAAATCAGCAGGTTATAGTCAAAGTTGCAGTCAAAACAATGCTTATTCATTAATATCTGCTATGCTAATCAGCACCGATAATCATGGGGGTACCTGAACCCGCACCATCCAATCCCTGCCCCCCAAGGATCACCTGGATTTTAAAAGCTTACACTTTCCTAGGAAAAGAGAAGGCTTATCTTTAGTTTCACAAGAAGCTTTTAGGATGCAAGATTTAAAGATGCGCCTGTATGCATTTAACGTCTACTTTATTTTCAATTACACTTTGCAGTGAATCTGAATACCTCACGTTATCTATAGATTGCATGATATCGTTGGGCCCTTGAAAGCGAGTTTTTCTGAGTCTATTTGATTTGAGAGTATTCTTTTCATCTATTGGCAGAGTGGTTTTCTCCACCTTCCTCCTCCCAACCCCCAACCCCCAGTTTCTCTTTTAATAAGAAAACTTGGTCGTTGATTTCCATCCATGCACTGACTAACGCCTAGCAGGCACCGGGGTGTAATGACCCAGGGAGGGGGGGCGTGGGCACCGACCCGGACACCTCCGCATGCACCCTGCGCCTGCAGATGCCTCTGCCAGGATGAGGGGCCGAGATGCTGCTTTGTGTGCGCAGAGGAAAGGTGTAGGAATGTCCTTGCTCACTGGCATTTAATTTACCAGTTGCCTCTGAGCTGGGGCTTTGGCACATTCCGCTGGAATCTGAGAGACAGCCTGTCATACCGAGGGCCTGCTGCCGACTGCTGAAATTGAGAAACTTGGCAGATATGCAAACAGTAACTGGGTTTGAGTTGTTTTGATTGCAAGTTAAACAGAGAGTCATTGGCAGGGCCAACGTGTATCTGCCGAGGTTCTCACTCCCCTCTCGCTCTCTTTCCTTTTTCTTCCTCTTGGCAAAGCGCGTGGACGCGGCTGGTAATTTCTGCAGAATCCGATAACACCTTGGCTTTGCGGAGCTGGGGTTTTGTGGGAAGAGGAGAAAGGGTCAGTTTCTCCCTTTGGGCTCACTTTCCGTTGTGTTTCGAACGGGGCTGATAACGTGAAATGCCGTCCTGGATTCAAAGCCTATCTAGCTGCACATTGAGAATTTCCCCTCCTGGTGGTCTTGGGTGACAGGGCCCCGGATTTCTGAACCTCACGTTATTTAGAGACGCATGGAAGTTATTATCATTATTATTTTTTTTAAGATTTAAGGAATATTTGAGAGGACTTTTACAAATAAGCCGTGCTTTGAATGCTCTCCCAGAGAGAAACAGAGAAGGGGAGCAGGCTGCTTCCATCCTTTCTCCCTTGCATTCGGTCAAGGTTGGGACCCTCAGCTCCTGTCCGCCCCAAGATCCCCAGTGAGTCTGGGCCAGTGAACATTTATCCTCATGGGCCTTTTTGCCTCCCTGGTAACGGTATGGTACGTGGGGGCAAAAAAAGGAAGAAAAGTAAGAAATCTCAAATGACATCATGGAGGTGAAGAGAAGGCATTTTCATTGTATATCCCATTTTCCAAGGCCTCTGTCCATATCAGCCAGGGGTTTGCATGACACTCTATCCTGGACGGAGGTGGCAAATTTAGGGCAGTTTTAGGGTGAAACAATGTTCATTCTGGAGGGAGGTGGAGGACGACATCTAATTGTTGCTGCCATTGTCTCAGGCTGGCTGGCTGGAGGCAGATTTCTGAGAGGCTGTTTCACGTGGCAACAAACACATTTCATTTACAGAAATGAAACTCTTTCTTTTCTCCCACAAGTGCAAAGCTGAAACTCTGAACACTGTGATAGAGTTCTTGGAAAGAGCCCAAGTATATCGAATCGGACTTTTTTTTTTAAATCCACCAATTTGACCATAAAAAAAAACTTTATTGAAAAACATAAAAAAAAAAACCCCAAAAACCCCAAACAACAACCCAACAACACCGGGCTTAATAATGTGTCTCTAAAGAAACTGCCTTCTGAAAGGGCCTCATTTGGACAAAGTTAATTACCGCACAATAATTGCATTTGAAATCCAGTTTCTTTCTAGATGCAGTAAATTGTAAAGCTCATGATTAGGGAAAAAAGTAAGTTCCTGGGCGCACAACTTGTTAATTGCCTTTGTCAGAAACTGGGGGCCCACAACTTCCTCTCCTCTTAGAGAAGGCGAATTTCCTGAGTAGGTAGGAACACAGGCCCTGCAGACGGGGGCGGCGGGGGTGGGGTGGGGTGGGGTGGGTGGCGTGGCTCGAAGCTTCTGGCTCTGGAGACCCGAGAAAAGCATGTATGCGCGGGAGGCCAGGTAGGTTCCCAGTGTCATGGAGAAGCCCTGGTCATGCGCCATCAAGGGGAAGGACAGTCACACTGAGTCCTGTCACCTCTTCACCACTTTTCCATAAATGCTGTAATTTAATTTCTCTGAACTCTGTGCGTTAGCTATAAGTGATGGTTCTGTTACTTGCTCTAAAATTTATTTGCCATCTTAACCATTGTTACGTGTATCATTCACATAACAATCGCATTCACGATCTTGTACCACCACCATTACTATCTATTTCTAGAATTGTCATCACCCCAAACAAATTCTGTACCCTGGTAAGCAATAAATCTCCATTCCCATTTCCCCTCCTCCTCTAGCAACCTCTAGTCTACTTTCTGTCTCTGAATTGGCCTATTTTAGATATTTCCTGTGAGTGGAACCATACAGGATGTGTCCTTTTGTGTCTGGTTTATCCTACTTAGCATCATGTTTTCAAGCCTCATCCACGCTGTTGCTTCTACTGGAACTTCACTCATTTGTATGGTTGAATAATATTCCGTTGTGTACATAGACCACGTTTTGTTTATCTCTTCATCCCTGGATGGGCACTTGGGTCATTTCCACCTTTTGGCTCTTGCAAACAATGCTGCTAGGGACATGGGTGTACGAGAATCTGTTTGTGCCCCTGTTCCATTCTTTGGGGTATATACAAAGGAGTGGAGTTCCTGAGTCATAGAGTAATTCTAGGTTTAACTTTTTGAGGAACCTGGTGGTCCTGTTTTACATGAAACCACTCGCTGGGAGAGGTTAAGTGACTTGTTTATTACATGTAAGTAGCCAGTTGCAGAGCTCCAGTTTCACCTGGAGTCTGTCTGACCTGGGAGCTAAGATTCTTTCCCTCTGCCATATTTTCTCCTCTCAATTTCGAGGTGGGAAGCTTGCCTCCGAGGCGGCTGTCCTGTGATAGCCACATCACTGGGCAATCAATCTTGTCCCCCTGGGCATATCTAGCCCAGTTCAGGCAAGCCACAAGACCTCCCCAAGCACCCAGTCATCCTTTAAAGGGGGAATGAACCCCCTGTACCAATAGGGTGATATTTGTATGTACAGAATGGTGCAGCATGTGCCAAGTTTAAATAAGTGGTACAGGGGAGACGAGAGTGAGATCATTTATTTTTGACAGTGGAAGGGACATATAAGTTCTGGTGACCTAAAAGAATTTGGGGGATTTCCAACTTTTTCCCCCTCTTCTTCTGGATTTCTGATGCTATTCTTTCTAATGAGCACAAATCGCAGGTGTTTCTGAAAGACATCCCTTGTTCAGTTCTTTGTCTGTGTTTTCTGTGTTGGGCTAGAGAGATCCAAGTTCTCAGCATCATGGATCGGTGTATATGAACAACTAGAGACCATGCATTTTATAACTAATGTCCTAAGTGCTTAAAAGTTATTTCTGTGCTGATTTAACAGGGAAAGCGTCCAGGTAGATTAATTTTATGGGCTCTTTTTATGGGGGTAACATTTCAAAAGCCTGCTTCTGGATCGGTTTCATCCGATTTCATTGGCACCTTTGTCTTAATCATTCACTGATTTAAGGCAGGAATTCCGTCTAATTTTTAAAAATTTTACTGTAATATCTTGTGAAATTGATCTGACTTTTTTTTTTTTCAAGTTAGGATTTTGTACTATCGCCATTTTCAGTATTTTTAAATCTGTATTAGCCAGGGTAAAATTAAAAATTTTTTGACTCCTCACCCAAAACACTCAGAAATGTTATTAAAATATATCGGACCCACCGAATCCATTCTTTTCAGAAAGCAAAATGAAACAGCCCATTTTCACATTAAGTGATATTAAAAGTTGCGAATCATTTGAAGTTTCCATTCCGCTTTGAGGCTGAGGACTTTTCTGTTTTTTGAGGCCAAAAGCCTCTTTGTTTAAGGTCAGTTTCCTTCACTTCTGGTAACCTTTCTTGTTAGACAACACATTCAAATCATTCTTTTTTCAGGTTTGTTGTTTTTTTCTAGATTATTATTATTTTTTCCAGTTTCTTCTCTCGGTGGCCCTTGCCCCAACCAAAATGAATTCCCAACAGCCTTCTAGGCTTATCGACTTGTACCCATTTGCCCGGGGCCTGGGAACAGCTAGGGTACTGGAGGTGCCATGTCTGAGAACCCCCTAGATCCAGGCAAACAGGGACGGTTGTCTTCTCTGTCACTCTCTCTTCCCAACACTAAAACACATGAATTATTGCTCCAGGATTCATTAGTAAGCAGGGTTACTGGTATGTCAATGGATTGGTTCAGCTGTCTATGAGTGCAACACATTATTTCCACTGTAGTCACAGCTCCTGCCATTATGGCTCTGATATATGAAGAACACTGTGGACTTTGTGTTATTGACTTGTTTGCCTGTGTGTGTGTATTAGTGCATTCAAGAGCCTACACATTGCAATGTGCTTGTACAATCATGTGCGTTTGTGTGTGAGGTGCAGTTCTTGCATTATGGAAACACATTATCGAGTACGTGAGCGGGGCACTGCATGGAAATGAAATGCTGCACATTTTGTTGATCCCACTCTCAAAGTCTCAATACCTTGGCTGTTGAACACTTTTCCTTTTTTCTTTAAATATGCCGAAGAGGCTTGTCTGTATTATGGACTAATGGCCATCAAAATTGCTTTTTTGCAAAGTGAAGGCCATTTAAGGCTTCACAAAATCAGAAAAATCGGTATTTGAAATACATAGATATTTACATGTCCATCAACTTACTTGTTACAGCTCTGTAAAAAATATTTACCAAGGGTGTGAAATTTCTCCCCTTTGAAAAATGTTAAAACATTTTGATTTGAAAAAGTGGGTTCTCAATTATGATAGTTCAAAACAAAACAAAACAAAACAAAACAAAACAAAACAAAACAAAACAAAACAGCCACCTTTAACTACCCAGGCTCCTGCGATCAAGAAATACACTGGGAGAAAAAGACAGAGAGATACAAAAGTGTAAAAGAATGATGATTTCCTTAGTGGCCATAAAACTGCATGAATTAGGGGTAATACATTCTGAGTGATTTATAACACTTGAAATTTATTTTAAAAATGGTTTCATGTAAGAAAATAACAAAAGCTGGTTGTTATTCATAGACTGGATGAAAGAACATGAATCTAAATATGGATCCGAACAGCTGTCTCTTAAAAGGATCTTATTATGCCATTTATTTAAATTATTTCCTTAAATTTTTCTTTTAGATGGTGCACTTAATCCTGCAAAGTGGCATTATATATTTGTTTATATTTTAACTTCATCACTATTCTCCTTCTTCACAGTTTCTCTGTTGGTATAACTCTTGGTCTCAACTCATCAATAAGGCATTTAAAAACTGCACTTACTTTTCGCTTGCCTTGTATTATTAACTTTTTGTAACAAGTACAAAGCCCGTCGATTTAAAAGGGATTTGTTATTCTGAGGCTAAAAATACCTCGTTAAACTGCATAAACTTAGTAATTATATATTTTTCCCCAAATGAAAAAAAAAACCAGAATTTATTAGAAAGGCAGCCTAAATGGATGTCACCTTTGGTTTTAAAAGCATTAAAATTGGCTTTAATGCCTCTCCAACTCATTTAACATTTATGTACACATGTAGGCTGAACCGTTAGAAAGCAATAGAACACCTTGTTATAAAATACACTTTTCGTCATTATGATAAGAAATAAAAGCAAGCACCCTATTTGGAATATTAACTCATGTAGAACAGAGAGAGTGGTATATTTTTCATGAATTAAAAACAGAATCAAGTAAAATCAGTTCATTTCCAGCTACCTTCTAGATTTGAAAGCCAAATGTTGTTGATACCTACAGAAAGAACTCCTCCTGTGGGCTAACAAGCGGTTCCAAACTGACAGCTGACAAGTATCCTCTGGATTTCTTTGACTCACGTGTTGGCAAACCTCAGGCTAATCCGATTTTATTTCCAATGCGCGGAATAGTGCCCCCCCGGGGTTTGGCCCTGGGTTTATATCCCCAACTCTCTTTAATTTCCTCTTAAAAAGATTCATCTCATTTAAGCCTTTCTTCATCTGTAAAATGGGGCTGCTCAGGCAATGGGTCAATAACATGTATGCCCATTTCAATTATGCAAACCTAGATAGTTTTGCTTAAAATGCAAATAAGGTTCACTACATCTTAATTTGAGATGTACATTTTGAAATGTAAAGAAGTAGAGGATTTTACATTTGTCCTGTCAAGAGAATTGTACACAGTACAGATGCCACGGTTACATCACGCCCCCTTCTTAATCTGGAAAGAAGACATGCCTGTCATCCTTTGTCAGCATTACGCATATGATGTGAGTTTTGAATTAGGTAAGTTCATCAGGAATGGGGACCTTCAGAAATTCCTTGGGGGAAAGTGGGCACTTCCCATATTGGCAAGAATGTCTATGAAATGGTTTATATGATGGCTGGCACGTGGTAGGACCACAGGTGGCCAGCATTTCCCATGGGCCAGCTGAGCAGCACCCTTAGGAATCCATGTATTGGCTTCCTGTGGGGGCCGTGGGCTTTCCCTCATCCTCAGGCAGGCTTGTAAATTCTGTTTCATTTCACAGGACAGGAATCCTGCTGTTCATTCAGGTGACGGGTCTAGAAGCAGAGTGTAAAGAACTCGATGCTTTCTGTAGTGAGCCAGAATGCATGCTTGTTCTCCATCTCATTCTAGTTATTTCTATGGAGACCTGACCTTAGTGACTAATCAGAAAAAAAGATTCTTAAATTTAAAAATGATTGTTTTCCAAAGTTGGCCTTTGAACTTCTTTTCTAAGTGAATATATGGTTTGTTGTGCCTTTCCCAGAAACAGCACAAATAAAAGCAAATTTCTTCCAATTGGGAAGGGGGATAAGAATTTTAGTTACACTAAAGATCATTAACTGATACTGTAAGATTAGATCCAATAGGTTGGAATTTGGGGGAAAGTCTTAGAGAAGTAAGATATATCTCCAGCATCAAATTTCATAATATGACTTTCTTCATCCTGTAGTAGTACCTGAAAAATGGTACTGAGATTTCTGGTGTGAGATTTGGAATAGATCTATGTGCTCATTCTATCTCTAGATTTTTAGGCAAGAACATACTGAAGCTGAAAATTTCGGAGTTAATTATGTCAGAAGCCTGAGGCTGGGTTGGAGGGAGTGAGGGCTTTTGCAACAAAAATAGGTGAAAAAAATTGTATCATATGTTTGAAGGGATATGTTTTCTGTGTGATGTATGTTTTGAGAAAGAGACAGAGACAGAGACAGAGAGAGACAGAGACAATACTCCAGACCTTGAGAATCAAATTGTTTTCAAATTTGTGCACCGCAAATATTCCTTATTGTAAAAAATGCTTCCGGGCTCTGCCTGATGTTGATGTGAGTTTCTTCTTGTTATTATAACCCTTGTCTTCATCTATGATGTGTTAGATTATGTTGGAATGTGAATGTCTGGTATACCACAGGAAAAATACTTGGAAAGTATTTATAAAGTAAATAAGCTTTAATTAAATATCATTGTCAAGCATTAATCATTATAGCGCTGCTCCCTATGGAAATAAGGGTGGATATTCAATTTGTTTTGATTATGTATGAATTTTAACAAAATCCCTGTTTGTCTATTGCCGTGCTTTTCACAATGAGCCTTCGTGTGTTTCAGTCTGGGAACCAGTAAGATTCAGAATGGTTCAGTCCGTTTTTATTGTGTACAGTGCAGTGATAAATATTTCGGGAAAGAGAAAGAACATCCACACATAGCACCACCGTCAGGTATGGAGGGAGGGTCTGCCCGTGTCAGTCCACACTTCCTCAAGTGCATGTGCTGATATTTTTATTCCAAGCAGTGAGATAGGGAAATTTTCATCAGAATAGGACTATGTCAGTTGGCACTGACAGCCAGAATCTTTTATTGGGAACTCCGATCTACCCGAACTTCCTGCGAAATTGTTGGTTACAAACGACCATCAGTTGTAGACAAATTCGGATTTTCCCAGTGAACAGCAGGTCACGTCCTCTGTCATACGTCCACTGTGTTTGCTGTCCCCCTCCCACCCAAGAATGTTTTCGAATGAATATTCCATGCTGAAAAACCCCTTCAAATCTATTGCTAGTGGAAGCGAGGGTAGAGTGTGAAGGGGCCATGGGGGAAAGGGAAGGAGGTTAGCGTTTTTAAAGCTCCTACTATGTGCCGGGACTTCATTTGCATGCTCCCACCTGATGCTCATGGCAGAATGGCAAGTGTCCACATGCTTCCTGTTTTCCAGGTCCTGGACAGAAGAAGGAAGCGTTAGAGACGCATTCAAGGTTGCGTAGCTAAGTGGGGTTCCTGGAGGAGGACTCCAAGTTTGGGCTCCAAACCAATGCTCTTTGCACTAAATCATCTGCTTTCATTTTTAAAAAAATTGTGGCTGATTTGGAATTTAGGTAAGTGAAGGCAATGATGAAAAACAGCTTAAAATTGATTAAACAGCAGATGCCTATCAGACATACAGGGGATAATCCACGTAGTAATGTAAGGGTATTGTCACCTTGTGAGGGCTGCAGTTTGCCTTGACCACTGACTCCATCCACCCAACGCCCAAAGGTCAGGGAAGCACCTGCCACAGGAGGAGCCTTATACTAGGTTCCCCAAAGGGGCAGGGGAACCCGGATGAACAGGGAAGAAAAGTCAGCGACCTCTTGTTAGAGCAAGCTGGCACAGTCATTCATCGATCCATCCATTCATCAAGGACTTAACTGCACACCCAGCACTGTTGCTACGTGGTGAGGACACAGTGGGACATGGGATGCCCTGGGCCCTTTCCTCAGAGGCATGACAGAAATCTGCAGTGGCCCCATGTGTTTGTGCTTGGACCATCTGGGTTGGCTGTGAATCCTACCCCATGTTGCTCCCCTGCTCTCTACAATTATTTCTTCTTCAACAATAAAGACAAAATCAGGGTAGGATCTATGGACATATTTCTTTTCTGTTTGCAAACAGGCCTAACCCTGTATTAATTAGTTGCAGAGCTGAGTTGATTGCCAATGTGTGTGGACATTTTCATAAATGCTGGTTGATATTCATGACCTATTTTTTTAAGGCTCAACTCAGAATGGCCTGAAACTTGGTTTTTCTATTCTTTTTAAGGAGATCTTGACCGTTCCCTCCTGTGGGTTCCTGAGCACCTCAAAACCTTCTGTAGCCTCCCTTGTCTTATTTTCTGATAAGTGGCTATATTTCCTCTTTCTCTGTTTGAGGACAGGAACTTTTTATTGATCCTGAGTTCTTGGCAGAGCAGGAAGACTTTGAAAAGTATTTGTCTAATTGAGTAGAATTGAATCCAACCAAAGAGAAGCCCCATTTTCTTGCTTGCCCAGTAGAATTCCACCTATAGCATCTTTCTTCAATCGTTAGTCATTGACACATGTCTGCCGAGCACGCTCCGGGCCCTGTGCTGGGTAGAGTGGGAAAAAAAATTAAACGTAGCAGCCCCTGCCTTTCATAAGCTTCGATCAAGAGGCCAATGAGTGTGCTAACACTGGTTTTTGTTCTTTTTGTGTTTGTCCTTTTGGTGATGGCATTCCTTTTCTTTAATGTTCACCTCTTCCGGAGAGGGTATTCTGGAGATACCCTAGTTCCAAAAGGTCACAGAAAGGGGACTTAGAAAATACACAATGGAGCAGCTGCTGAAGAGTTTCTCCAGCATCCTTGTGTGCCTTGAACTGTTCTGGCCACACGATGTGAGTCTTAGTCGGTTCCAGCTGAGTAACAAAACACTGTGGCCTGGGTGGCTTAACACTGGGCACTTATCTTCTCATAGTCCTGGAGCCTACAAGGCTGTGATCAAGGTGCTGGAAAATTCCTGGCTTGGGGACTGCACCCTCTCACCATGTCATTGCATGGCCTTTCCTTTCTGTGTGTGGAGAGAGTGTGAGCGGTAGGGAACAGTTTCCAGCGACTCTTCCTCTTGAGAAGAACATCAGCCCTATTGGATCAGGGCCCACCCTTATGACCTCACTTAACATTTATCAGCTCCTTATAGGCCCCTTCTCCAAGTACAGTCACAGTGAGGACTGCAATATAGGATTCTGGGGGGGGGGGGGCGCACAACCCAACCCCTAGCAAAGTGATTCTCATTCCCTCTTCATGACAGCTCTTGGAAGTGGGCACTCCTTTTTTTTTTTTTTTTTTATTTTTTTTTTATTTGAGTGGAGAGAGAGAGAGCGTGCACATGATCGGGGGCAGGGGGAGAGGCAGAGGGAGAGCGAGAGAGAGAAACTGAAGGAGACTCTACACTGAGCATGGAGCCCCGATTTGGGGCTCGATCTCCCGACCCTGAGATCATGACCTGAGCCAAAATCAGGAGTTGGACCCTCAACTGACTGAGCCACCGAGGACCCCCACTCCTCCCTCTTCTTAGCCGAGATGGGGGCTTTGAGCTCTGGGTCCCAGGGCCGTGGGGAGATGGGGCAGAGCTCGTGGTGTCATTTTCTGGTTTCACAGCCCACACTGGTAATTCCTCGGTGCCGAATGCTGCAGGGCCCCTAGTCAATGGGCCATGGCCTAAAGTTTGCAACATCTTTTGTCTATTACTATGTATTTTGTTTAATCAAATGTAATGAGGTTTGTGGAAGCAGTAAACTGAAGTTATTTTCAAGTAGGAACTGTATTTAGTACCATTAATTGAATCAGTCTAGTTAGTTAGAATAGAACAGTGGCTGTTTGCCCTGTAATAAGGAAATTGAGTTTCTCATAAAACAGTTAATTCATGTTCTCTTTCACCATAGAACACACCACAGGCTGAGCATCCCGAGTCCTCCTACGGTCCATCTAGGCCCCTCCTGGACTGCAGGGTGGATCGGGGTGTGGTCACATTCTGTGTGTGTCTCGATTGGCATGAGGGAGCCATCGAGTGGGGCTATCGAGTGTAGATGATCACATTGACTCCTCTCTGTGGTGTTAGAGGTGGGATACAGGGGGGACCCCAAGTCTCAGAACAGTTAAAAAAAACAAGGCAGAACGACACTGTGGGTGGAGAAGCATATGGAAAACTCTCTATATGCTACTTTTGCCTCTCCAGTATCCATTTCATTTTCTAGTAACTGCATCCCAGTGTAACCTTAAGGCACCGTATAGAACAAAACTGGATGCGAAGGCCTGGCTCTTTCTTCCACTGAGAGATGGAACCTGGTTCCCCTACCCTTGAAACTGGCTGGCTTTAGGGACTGGCTCTACCATGAGAAGTGGGTGGAAGTGGTGTTCTGGGACAGGTGAGGCTGGATCATAAGGAATCTTGCTGCTTCTGTCCTGGTCTCTTGACACGCCTGCTCTTGGCACCCAGGCTCCAAGCCATGGAGAAGCCAAAGAGGATCCATGAGCACCTCATTTGTAGAGGAACAGAGGCCCCTTGCAGGGGCCCTAGCTCAGTTACGCACCTGCTAACCACATTGGGAGTGGCTCAGCAAGCCCAGTCTCAGGTGAGCCACCCATGATGAAACCTCATGGAGCAGAGATCAGCAGACCCCACCCAGCCAGGCCCACACTTCAGACTTGTGAGCAAAATGAATGATTGTTGATTTTTTTAAGTTGCTAAGTTTGTGGTGGTTTGTTACATAGCAGTCAATGACCAAAACAGAGACTCACCCACTCTTCCCTATCTCTCCATTTGCAGGGTTGGGTAGAGTGGACTCCATGTCTCCCCAGAGATGCTATAAGGGTTATGTCGATCTTGCAATGTCTGGACAAAGGCCACCATTTAGTAGGCTGACAGTAGCAAATTCTCTATGGCGATACTTTGGAAATACGAAGGCAATGGCTATAGGTTGTTCCCAGAATAAAAATTCCTGATTCCTCACACCATTCCTCATCTCATAGGGTTTAAAGTTCCTTCTGTAAATGTTTCTAACTGCCCTGCAAGGGAATATCCCTTTGAAATGCACCCAAGGGCTACTCCTTTCTCTAAAATTGAGCCATGGAGAGAGACAAGGGTGGGGCCACTGAGGAGAAGTCCAGGGAGGAAGGTAGGGGGGGCCCCACCTCTACTCCCCAGCTTCCGACATGTGCGAATCCCAAACACTTGGGCTGGAAACCGGAGGTAGAGACTAGACTTCTGGCAGCCTAGCATGCTGGAATTCATTGGTATTTAAAAACACTTCCTTGCCCTTTTTCATTATACAGTTTAACATTTAGAGACTCCAAAATCACTACTTATTAGTACAATACAACTCTGAGAGCTTGGAAGTGGTGTTGGAAAAAACACTGCATTAGGAAGCAACAGTCGGAAGTAATGCATATGGTAAATCGGGAATTCTTCAGAAACCCCTCGAACATGTTGGCCTGGTATGTTCACTGAAGAATCGCAGGTTGCTGGTGAGAAATGCCCCCCTGTGCTGCCTGAACAGCATAGCTTGGCCCTCACAAGGTTGACTTGTACACTGGATTGTTTATTGTCTTGGATCTTTCTCTAATTGATTGCTTTGTGTAATTGCTCTTCCCCAGCTCTATCATGATGGGACAGGTCCTGTCCTAGCCCGCAGCCCTGCACACTGCCTGGTCTTGGTTTAGAGATGTAGTAGGCACTAGAAAAGTACCCAGTGAATTGCTTTGGAAAACTAAGGGGCTTTGTTTAATTTTCTTTAATGTCCTAGTTGGTTCCAAGGGAAACTTCTGGGGAAACCACAGAGCAAAAGAGAGAATGAATTGTTCACATACATTTGTTTTATTACGTGCATATGACCACATTCATTAATATTTTATACTATAGAAGTCAGGAAAGAAAGACCACTCATGGTGCCCCAGCTGTGAGAAGGCTGGTGTTGGCTCTTTGGTTGTTTTCTTGTTCCCCTTCTGCCCCATGTCTTTTGTTAGATGCTGTTGCAGTTTTCTGCACCTTGGTGTCTGTGGGTTACGCATAACATCATGG
The DNA here is from genome assembly GCF_003265705.2 of Callorhinus ursinus. Lineage (NCBI taxonomy): Eukaryota > Metazoa > Chordata > Mammalia > Carnivora > Otariidae > Callorhinus > Callorhinus ursinus. The sequence goes on from NW_027397070.1 coordinate 66,187,836, forward strand.
TCTTGTGGTTTGGATTTATGAAGTGGTGTCTCTGATCTAGACAATGTGACTTCACAGTGTGACCTTAGAAATGTGAGTTGTTTGAGCACCAGTTTTGGTGCTGGAGCTACGTGGCCTTGAGGCATTCACTACCCGCTCTGAGCTCCAATCTGAGCATCTGTAAGGCAGAGCGGTGAACCATCCTTGCCTTCCTGATCTCTGAGCAGGCACATGGCCCCAGTGGAAGAGGCATGGCTGGTGATGCCTCCATAAGGCCACTGTGCTGCTTTCAGAGAACTTTAAAGTGGCCATTGAAAGTCACAAGATAAACGGGACCATCAAGGAGTAGGAAGAGAAAGATTCCAAAGTGAGAGATGGTCAGTGGCCCCCCAAACTTTCCTTTTCACTCTTGCTCTGTTTTTCCTTCTTTTTCATCTCTCCTTTTATTAAAAGCTTCTGTACCAAATGCTTTCCCTCTTAACATTTGAGAGCAACCAATGTAGAGATCTGTTTGGCCAGACGAAAAATACACGAAGTATTATTTTTACAGGTTTGCTCTGTGGTTTTAGAAAACTGTGTTTCCACCACTAAATAATAGGAGGGCCATTGGCACTTCTATGATGAGATTAGAGAAAAATGTAATTTTTAAAAAAGATTTTATTTATTTATTTGAGAGAGATAGAGATAGGGAGAGAAAGCACAAGAGGTGGGGGGGCAGAAGGAGAGGAAGAAGCAGACTCCCTGCTGAGCAAGGAGCCCGATGCAGGGCTCCATCCCAGGACCCTGAGATCATGACCTGAGCCGAAGGCAGATGCTTAGCCGACTGAGCCAACCAGGCACCCCAAAATGCAATTTTTAAAGACATTTTTACATGGGATCTGTTGAGGGAGAGCAATGGTATCAGGTCCTTCCAGGCATCAGTTAGTCAATCAACTAATTTCAGATTAAATGGTGAAGTATGGTGGTGGGCTGGTAGAGAAGAGTCTTCAAATTGGATTTCAAATGCAGTGGTACATTCTGAGCCTTAGTAGTTTTCATATACACATATACACAATGCAAGGGTCAGGCATGCCCCTTCTGTACTCAGAAAATTTGTGTGTAACTTTTGACTCCCTCCAGACTTAACCACTAATAGCCTACTGTTGACCAGAAGCCTTACCAATAACATGGAGTCGATTAACACATATTTTGCTGGTTCTATGCATTATATACTGTCTCTTATAATGAAAGAAATCATTATTAAGTCAGAGAAAATAAAACATTATTAAGAAAATCATAAAGATTAAGAAACAGTGCAGAGGATCATAGGGGAAGGGAGGGATAACTGAATGGGAAGAAATCAAAGAGGGAGACAAACCATAAGAGACTCTTGACTCTGGAAAACAAACTGAGGGTAGTGAAAAAGGAGGTGGGTGGGGGGGTGGGGTTAACTGGGTGATGGGCATAAAGGAGGGCACGTGACGTGATGACCACTGGGTGTTATAAGCAACGAATGAATCATTGAACACTACACCAAAAACTAATGATGTAATATATGTTGGCTAATTGAATTTAAATAAAAAAGTAAGAAAATCATAAGGGAGAGAAAATACATTTAGAGTACTGTCCTTGTAAAAAATCCACATGTAAGTAGACAGACCCGTGCCGTTTGAACCCCTGTTGCTCAAGGGTCAACTGTACGTGATTTTGCAAACCGAACCTCTTTGCGTTAGAATCAGATGGAAGAAGTTTGGAGTGAACCAAATTTATGAGCCAAAGCAAGGCCAACAGTATGAAGCCAAGAAGATCCTGTTAGCAATCACCTATAACTGTGTATTAAGCTCTTTATATATGTTCCTACATCTTATCCTCACAGCCTGGAGGTAGCCTACTCTTGTCTTTATCGTTTATATGAGGAAACCAAGGGAGATGAATTAATTATTCCATGCCTCTCAGCCACAGAGAGTGGCACCCGGGCTGCAGGCCCCAGAGTCCAGCCAGTTACCCCCAGGGACAAACCACCCCCAAGGAATCCAGAATCCTGGACGTGCCTCATTCTCCCATCTTCTGTTCCATCTATGAGGAGACTGAGCTTTGTTCAGAGAGCCTGGCTTATTCTCAGATCACGTGGCTGGTGGGCAGCAAGGCCGATGCTCACATGTGGACCGACTGCTCTTCAAAGCCCATGTTCCTTTCATAGGTACCCTCAGGCTAACTACCTGCTAAAGCTCTGTCTCCCCTCGCCCCCTTACAATGTTGACGATGGCAGTAAGCATCTCATTCTGAAAAGTTGGGACACAAAGCTATCCACCATTTAGGAATTGTGTGACTGTTTAAACTTTGAAATATCTTTTCTTCTTAGAAGAACAAGTGTGATAAAGATGGTTGGCCCATACAAGTCTGCTCCAACTTAAGGTATTAAGAAGAGCAGTAGGGGTCATAAAGGATATCTGTAGGGTGTTTTCTCCATGAAACACTGGTCAGATTTCAGATGGGACTGTGTTGTTGGTGTTTGTTTCAGAGTCAGGAGAGAAATGTTTGCTCTGCTTCTCCAACCGGATCACCCCCCGGGCCACCCCCGGGCCACCCCCAGCCCATCCATCCGGTGCTAGAGAACTTTGACAGAGGACCCCAGGGTGTCATCAGGGGCAGCGATAGGGCTTGGGAAATGGAATGATGTGGGCTCTGATTCTGATTCTGCCCATCGTCCACCAGCTGGCTGACTTTGGACATGCAGCCTTGATCTTCCAGTGCCTCTATCGTTATCATTATTGTTATTATTGCTATTTGTTTCTCCAGAACTGGGGATACTAGTTTCTCAGTCCTTGAAGCTTTGTACCAGAGATTCGAGAAATGGTGTGTGCAGCACCTGGCACAGCGCCAGCACTGGTTCGGGGTAACCAAATCAGCATCTAACATTGACCGGGGGAGGACTTGGCTGTTAAGTCCAGGAAGCGTGTCTGGTTGGCAGTCCCGGCCATCCATATTTATTTGGACCAGTTATTCCACCTTACATTTGACAGTACCTGACACAGGGTTGGAATTCCATAAATATTAGCTTCTCTTATTTTATTATTACTACTGTCATTGTCTTTATTCAGGGGACATTTTGAATCTGCCATAAAGCAAAGGAACCAAATGGCGATGTAAGAGGGGGTGGTAGAATTCTTTTTCTTTATGAAGTGTCATTAAAGATGCCATCGACAGTATTGGCAGCTTCATTAAGAAGTCTGTTGATGATGGTAATAAGGCTGGCACATTTGGGATTCAGAATGGCACTTCTCAAGACAGAGGCGGAACTTGGGTTGGCGCTGCGGAGCCAGGATATGGCTCAGGGTCTGGAGGGCTGGGTGCCCGAGATGGCGCGGTCTGGATAGATGGGAGCCTGGGACCTCGGTCGGTGCCTTCTTGGCTCATTTTTTTCTGGCTGGTGACTCTGTGCGCAGCACTCCACTGCTCTGGGGACTCAGTTTCCCAAGCTGGAGTTGAGAGAGCCTGCTCAGCTGTGAGTTCACTCTCAGAAAACTGAGTCTGGGGCCTTGCTGGAGCTCACACAGAAGAAGCAGGGAATGGGTGTTCTCCTGCATTCTTTCTTTCCATGTTGTCCTTCGAACAATATTTATTCACAGCTCCTTTGTGTCAGGCTGGAGTTTGGGCAGGCCCAGCTCATGGACCGACAGCATCCCTGGTGACGGATCCCTGTGGATCCCTGGCTGGGAACTGTTGGCCAATATTTCACATCCCTATTCCAGGTCAGTGTAGGCAAGTATAAAGTTGAAAAGGCATTCCCAGGCAGGAAGTATAATTTGGTCATAACAACGTTTGATTTTTAAATGGAGTACAATCACTAATAGTGGTTTTAGAGATTGATCTCAGTTCATCCTCCTGCCACTGTGACATCTGTCAATCAGGCCAAGGCTGCCTCTTGGTCTTTTATCTGATTCCAATGCGAATGTGTTTAGGGAATAGGCTTGTACTCAAAATGTAAATAGGTGTTTTACTCTCCCTCTTAAAGCTATTACTGTGTCGATGGATGTCTTGCTATAGTTAAGGGTCTGTCAGCATTTACGTTAAGGAGCCTTATTTTCGAAGGCTTAAAATGCCATTAAAATCTGTTCGACGTGGTTCTTCAAATGGTCAAATTATCCAAATTTCTCTTCAAAAATCTATTTGGCTCCTTATTCATTGGTGAAAATATGCACACCATGCAGCCCCTCGTGGAGTCTCGGTTTCAGAAGCCTTGCGATGTTTTGTTCCCAACACATTTCCCCTCCTGGGCTGAGGGTCTTTGGCCATTTTGAGTTTTCTTTGTAAAATTCCCTCATGTTTGTAAGGATGTTTAGGTAGGAATTAAGGTGGTATTAGGATATTGTCAGCATACGTGGTGCTTTTGGGTCTTTGTAGGGAGAGAAAAAGAGTGAAGGTGCGTTGAGGTTGACCATGTGCCAGAAGCATTGTGTCCATTGAAATACTATCTTATTTAAGCTGCACAGCAGACTTTTGAGGGGGCAACTCTCTCTCCTCTTCTAATTGAGGAAACTGAGCTTTCGGAACCTAAAGGGTAGATTTGCTCTTGAAGACCCACATCCAAGCCATGACCTTTGCACTCTACTATAGATAATCATGCTTATTTCAAAGGTCAACCAAGACACAAATCAAGGTCAAACATTTTTTTAAAGTTTATTTATTTATTTGAGAGAGAGAAAGAGCAGGGAGGGGCAGAGGGAGAGAGAGAGAGAATCTCAGACTCCCCGCTGAGCACAGAGCCCAATGCAAGGCTCGATCCCAGGACCCTGAGATCATGACCTGAGCCAAAATCAAGAGTTGGCTGCTTAACCGAATGAGCCACCCACACATCTCTCAAGGCCAAACATTTTAAGAGACTTCACTAACTCCAGTGGTTTTGATGGAATATTATTTTCCAAGGTTGGTCTTACTCTTAGCAAGCCAACCTCCCTCTCCTTCTCTCTTTGACAAATATTTTTTGAGCATGTACTATAATAAGCCCTGTTATCATCACACTTAAATAATTGTATTAATTTCTGCAACAATTTGCAATTAATCCTTTCTGCTTCAGAGCTGTCACACACGTCATTCTTTCTGTTTATGAGACCATATCTCAGCCCTGCTGGTTCTTTAAAGCTAAGAGATTAGTGCCCTGGTTTGCTTGGAATCGTCACAGTTTACACAGCACATCCTGTTGTCCAAGCTGAATTATCAATGCTTCCATTCTTCATGCTCAAAAATCTGGGTGATAGTATATATGGTCACCCTATGGAGGGTCAAGTCTAGCCTTGGCTACTCAGCAAGACTTTCACTGAGAATCCACCCCACTAATATTCGGGGAGATTTCTCTAATCTCCTGTTACTTTTCTCATCCACTCCTTATAATTGGTCAATTAAGTATCCTCTAAATGCTGTGCTTACATTTCTTGATTTTGATAGTACCTCTTGTTCTGTATGCCTCATGACCTCCATAATAGCGATGGAGGGTGCTCAGTACATGTTTGTTGAATTGATGGGCAAATGAATTAATTGGAGAGAAAATTCTCTTCATCCTCCCTCGCTTTGGCTGGTTCTAATGCTTCTCTTGAGGGCTCTGCTTAAGGCTGTTTCTGCAGGAGACTGTCTATAATTCTCTATTCCCCAACTTACCCAGTTCCACCCTGTCTTTATCTCTCAGGGTGCTTATCCAAAGTATGGCTTAAAAATGGTCAGTGTTGTCTCCCAGTAGCTGGTGCATAATGGAGCCCAGGTATTAGATGAATAAGTGAATGAACGTCTTCTTGAAAAAACCTTCGCTATGATTTTTCTAATGACCTGGGCCCCTCAGGAAACTTTCAGACTGAAGCAGCATTTAATTTCCTATAACGCTCATTTTAAATGACAATAATTTCATTGAAACATTGAATGTACAACCCTGGCAGGTAGTAAACTCTACTACTTTTTCATTCACAGGAGTTGGCTTGAGATATACCTGCTAATGTTTTGTCCTCACCGAAAACTCAGAGGCACATTTGGTGAGTCACTTTATCCTTTAGGTCAGGGATGGGGCTTTAGTGGCAGTGATAACATGGAAGGCTCTGTGAAATAGTGGGTTATGGGGGCTGGAAGCACACACTTTGGATTTAGAGGTATGTATTAGCTATCTATTGCTGTGTAACAAATTATCCCCAAATTTGCAGCTTATAACAACACACATTTAATGGGTTGAGGATCTGGGTGTGGCTTAACTGGGGGCCTCAGATGTAGGGTCTCTCACAAGGCTGAAATCAAGGTGCTGGCTAATGTTGCAGTCACTTCAAGGTCAGATGGGGGAGAATCTCCTTCCACGCTCACTCCCGTGGCTGTTGGCAAGATTCAGTTCCTCACGGGCTGGTGGATTGAGAGTGTCAGACTGTCACTGGCGGTTGGCCAGATATGTGAAAGTTCCTTGCCATTTGGTTCTCTCTATGGGGCTACTCACAAGATGGCAGCCTGCTTCCTTTGGTATGAGGGTTGAGGGAGAGAGAGAGAGCCAGAGGAAGAGAGAGGGCACGAGCCCAAGATGGAAGCCACAGTCTTCATAACCCAGTACCGAAAGAGCTATCCCATTGCTGCTGCTGTATTCTTTTCACGAGCAGTGAGTCAGTAAGTGCAATCCACACTCAAGGGTTGGGCATTGTGCAGAGTGTGAATACTCGGAGGTGGGAGTCACTGGGGCCATCTTAGGGACTATCTACCACGACATGACTGGGTCCACATCCCGGTTCTTTCTTTCAGTCTCTGTTTATCTTTAAAGAAGTTACTTAACTCTTTTGAGGATCAGATTTCTTATCAATCAAATGATGTCCATTTTGAAGGTCATTAATAGGGAGAAATAATTTTTATGAAACACACATAATAGGTGTTTGATAATGGGTAGCCGGGACTATTATTACTGTAATTAGTCTTGGCAGGTGCTGAGGGCTTTTGATTTTCAATTCTGTGTCCTAAGGAACACAAGCTCCCCGTGCACCCGATGCCTTTGACTGAGAACAATATCACAGTTTCAAACTTAGCTGATTTTGAGTTGCTTTCTGGGCATGAGTAAGTTCTTCTGTGTCCTCCTCTCCTCTCTGGGAGGTAATTTATAGCACTGACTCTGTCATTTATGACATTATTTTTGAGGTAATGGAGTCAGCCCCACACTGAGAGGATTTGTTTATTCCTGGTAATGTTTCCTGCATTTTCCCCTTGCCATTCACTGTCTACACTCTCCCTCCGTTCCCTGTTAGAATTCACAGCATTTGCTAACTGCTGCTGGTGCAGAGAGTCTTCTCCCTCTAGGGGTAAGAGCTAAGAGTCAGTGTCCCCGATATCTGACAAATATACATATTTGTCAAAGGACCACTGTCCCATCTGATGAAGGACCACTGTCATGGCCTCTCTGTGCCCCTCCACTTCTCTGTACACTCTGCTTCATGCTCCATGCCCTGCCAGAGGCCTTTTGGCACAAGCCAAATCTGACTTGGGATGGCCTCCGTGAGCCTACTTGTTGAGATCATTCGTCCAACAAGCACTGACTGGAGAGCTACCACAATGAGCGAAAACAGATGTGGTCTCTGCCCTCGTGGGGAGACAGACTGTAATTGAAGAGTTGCCCATATGCAGCTGCCCATCTCGGTGAATGCAGTGAAGGAAGAGTGAACGGTGTTTGGAGGCTACTGGTAGAGCAGGATCTGACCTGCTCTGGGGATCAGGAAAAACTTGACTCTGTAGGTGAGCAGGAGAGGGAGGGACAGAGGAAAGAACTTTCAAGGCAGAGGGGACAGAGGACAGCAAGTTCAAGGTCCTGAGAGGGGGCATGAGTGACACTGTTACAGTCTGGATTGCTGCTCAGTAAATACATACTCCATGCTTCTCCCATGGAGGACTGTTTACTTTCCATCTCCTTGACTTTGGGCTTGGCCACGTGACTTGCTTCGCCCTGTGTGATGTTAGTGGATGTGACATGAGCAAAGGCTTGAAATGTGCTTGCTCAGAGGAACTTCCTTTCTTACACCTCTGGTATCACCATGAGAAGAACATGTCCTGGGAAGCCTGCTGGCCCCAGAAGGATGAGAGACACGTGGTGCAGAGCAACCCCAGACCTGTAGTTTGCGGAGCTGTCCTGTGGCCCACAGGCACAGGAGAGTGTTAAACGCTTTCAGTGTGTGCCACTGAGCTTGGGAATGGGTAGGTGGGGTAGTTTCGGGGACAGAAGGAGGGGCAGGAAGGCTGGGGCTGAAACAGAAATTTAGGCAGTGGTGCAGGATTCAGCTGGAGAGGAGCACATCTGTGCGGCAGCTGGGAGTTAGGCAGGGGCCAGTCCAGGAAGGGCGTGGAATTAGCAGGGGACACGGAGCTCTGGCGGGGAGGGGGAGGTATGAAGCAGGTGGCGGTTGGCAGGGGGCCCATTGGGAGCCAGCGTGGAGGATGCCCCCGAGGAAGGGGGCAGGGGAGCGGGGTGGGTGGCAGTGGGGTTGCAGAGGAGTGTGGGCGTGATGCCTTTGCCCGAGGAGTCCCATCCAGCCCAGGCCCGCTTAGCAGGGCGGCGGGGGTGCGTGCTGCCAGTCCCTGGGGCAGCAGAGTACACAGCACAGGGTCCAGCGGCTTGAGCGTGGCCTGCTCCTGCAGCCCATAACGCCGCCCGGGCACCAGCCGGAACTCGAGCCTCTGCAGCAGCTTAGCCATGACCACCTTCACCTCCATCTGAGCAGACTGCTGCCCAATGCAGGAGCGTGGTCCCAGAGAGAAGGGGAAGTAGGTGAACCTCGACTTGGGTGCTTTAGGGCTGAAGCAATCGGGGTTGAAAGTCAGTGGGTCCTCAAAGTACGTATCCATACGCCCCATGACGTAGGTGCTAAACAGGAGCGGGGTGTTCGGGCACTCTGACCCCGTCAATCAAGGTCTCCTCCTCTAGCAGGCAAAAGGTGCCCCACGCTGTGGGGTACAGCCTCAGCGACTCTTTGAGAACCTGGGACAGGTACTGCAGTCTCCCCGGGTCGTCACAGTCCAGGTGCCTCTTAGAACCGATGACCTTGTCCACCTCCGCCTGCAGCCTGTCGGGGCAGATAAAGACAAGCTCTTTCCCCTAAATACTTCTTTAACGAATGAATGAACCATCTTACTGTCCTTTGTGGTTAATTATCATATAGCAGATTGTTAAACCTGCCTGTCTTCACCTTTCCCATCTGCAAAAAAGGGAGAATTATGGTGCCCCTCACTGGGTTGTTATGAGGATTGAGCAGGTGAGTACTGATTGAGCAGTGCCTGTCAATTAGTAAGCGTTCAAAAATGTTAGCTAATTGAAGTCCCATAATGGTTTTGCAAAGAGTGAATGGGTGAATAGATGAAGGGCATATATCCACCGAGGCCTTTCAGAAGGGACACTCAGCTACCCACACAGGCATGGCAGGACGTGTGATGTACAAATGGTGTCGGGTGAACAACCACGAGGCAGTCTTGGCCAAAAGACTGCGTACCAGGTCCTCTTGCTAGGATTTGGCACATCTAACTGAAGGCCCCCCGGTTGATGGACCACTTCCGTGAGCCTGAAACTAAAGGTCTTCTGGCATCTGACTTCTACAGCTCCAAAAGTTGCAAGCAGCCCCAGATACATTTGGGATTTAAGTGTTGCAGAATAGTGTGGTCCCACGTAAGTTTGTCAAAAGACATAACCTGGAGGAACGGAACCCCTACCTAAATCCAGATACTCATTCCCCAACTCTTGGAGGACAAAATACACTCCATTTTGTATCGCCTTATTCCTCCAAACATCCAGCACATATTGGACATAGTACATGCTTGCTGAGTACCTGAATGAATAAATGAGTAAGAGTCTGTGATAGTCCCGAGCCGAAAGAAATTTACGATATTGTCCAGGAGATTAAAAATAATCCCCCAATTATAAAATGCGATAGGTATTAGGCCAGTGGCGGGTGGAGGACGCCCACCTGCTGGGGGTGGTGATGACATCAGAGGACCCTGAGGGGAGGGGATGTGACCCTGGGTCAGGGAGCAGGAGAAGCGGAGACCCTAAGCCTTGCGGTCTCACATTGCAGTGTCTCTGGCCCTCCCGTCCGAACACCTTCCTTTCCCATCACGAACCTATCACCCGCCTCCATTAGGGAATTGCAAAATTTGAAAATATCTTATTCACACCTAGGCATGTCACTTCTCGACTCGAAGTGTAACATGCTTCCTAATTTACATATAATTCGTTTGACTCATGTAAACTGCATTAACAAAAAGAGGAACTATGCGATAAATTACTAGTGACAGAGGCCAGGCTGGATCGCAATTATTTTTATAAGCCCCCGGTAAGCCGTGATGTGTTTTTACAGCGCATCACGTCCCGGCGATACAGAAATGCCTACAGCCGCCCGAAGCACGTCAGTGCCAGCCCGTGGTACAGGTGGCACCTCCGCGCGGGAGTACAACGACCGGAGAGGCCCAATCTGCGCCGAGGTTGGAAATGCCGGGGACGGCACTGGCCAGTCGTGTTCTTCTTCAGGGCCAGCGCGTGGGAGCAGCAAGTGTGCGTGTAGACCGTGCATCCAGGCGGACGCGGCTCCCTGCCTCCTTCCTGCCGTCTTAGTAGTTCTAGAAACCGAGCTGGACCCTTCCCTGTCTGGCATCCCGGCTCTTTGTTTGTAAGGGGGGCACGGTAATGTGGTCAACGGGAAGAATGGGAAGGGGTCCTGAGATGTTTAAACCAGTGGTACCGGCTAATACGCCTCGAGCGCTTACTTACACGTGCCAGACACAAAAGGGGGTGCTTGCTATGCATTCTCTGGTTTAACCCCGAAGACACCCTTCTGAACCAGCTATTGCTGTTATTGTTAACGACGATTATGATCAGTGCTATTTTACAAGCCAGGAGAATGAGAGCTAAGTGGCTGGGGTGCTTTGCCCAAGACCCTTGTAGCTGAACCAGGGCTTGAATGCATGTCTTTCTGAAGCTCACAATTGACATTTTTGGCCACTAAGCCATTCTGGCTCATCACAGGGAACCCGTCTTTAAAAATCCTCACTTGGGGCACCTGGCACAGTTGGTTAAGTTGCCAGCTCTTGGTTTTGGCTCAGGTGGTGATCTCATGGTCGTGGGGTAGAGCCCCACGCTCAGCTTGGAGTCGGCTTGAGATTCTCTCGCCCTCTCCTTCGGCCCCTCCCACTTGTGCGCTCTCTCTTTCTCAAAAATAAATAAATTAAAAAAGAAAGAAAGAAAGAAAGAAAACCCTTGCTTATCCGAGGGGAGGAGTGCCTTTGTGAAGGCTGAGCTGGGGTCTGGGTCATGGGAAGGTCCAGGCTCAGGGCCTTTGCCTTTAAGCATATTGGCTCCAGGTCCCCTTCACAATTGATGGTTTGTCTCCACACTGGCTAATCACCTCCCTTGGCCCCAGAATATGTGCAGGGTGTGATTGTTTTTTTCTTTTTTCTTGTTCTTATTTATTTATTTATTTATTTATTTATTTATTTATTTTTGTGAATCCGAATCATGCAAACCTGAAATTGTGATATATAATGTATTAATAGTCTTAGTTTATGCACAGATTTAGAAATAATGCAAACCCTACTTTACATTTCCTCCTCCAGAGAATTAATCTTGAATTGTGCTGGTTTTGAATTATGTGAGGCCTTCGGGAATAGGCCTACATCCCTTGCAAGAAAATTAATCACCCTGTAAATGACTTAACCCGCCTCTCAGGGCTTCATGGTGGAGACTAAAAGGAAGGATGCAAATGATTCAAAACGGCCTGCATGGTGCCTGGGCCCCCGGCCCCGGCCCTCCTGTCCTGAGTGACTTACCTTCCCAAACAAGCCTCTTGACTCCGGTTCTCCATGTCGGCTAACGCCAGGTTTCCAGACTCTCTGGGGCTTTTTGTCAAATGCCACTTCAGGGATCCCCCAAATTTAATTCACCCCAGAACACAGGGCAGTGGACCCCTGGTTCTGCCTCCACTCTCTAGTCAACTGGGTACAGAAGGTATGCTCGGAATGTGTTCTCCCCACCGGAGGAACCCAGAGAGCAGTGGCCTATGGAATTGGGGTCCATGTGGCTGGGTCTTTGATTTCTGGTTGTTGTTTTTCAAAGGGAGACTCGAGGGGGTTTATGAAACTTCGCGGATGTGTAAGATACTGTCTTGGCCATCCCCATGGCAAATTCGGGACGTCAGTTTACAACTGCCGGGTTTAATTTTTATTTCTACCCCCTAGCCCCCCAACTCCAGAACCTAGACTGGGGGTCCTTGGCCCACAGAAAACACACTTTTCTTCTTAGTCTGTTGTCTCCTTCTCCGTGCACCTGCACTGCTGGGGGAAGGGCCGAGATGCAGCACTTCCTTTGACGTCAGAGTCCCTGTGGGAAGTGGTGGGTGATCTTGGCCAACCTTTTTATTTTCAAGTGAGAAGTTGAGATCCAGAGGGCCAAACCCGACTTTGCAACAGGACTTAGCAGCGGAGTTTAAAGTTTAGCAGGAAGCGAGCTGGGAACCCATGTCTGTCCTCTCCTCTGCCCTCCCAGGATTGCTGCATTACGTGATATGAAAACAGAAATTCTCGACCTGTGGGGCCCAGCAGAAGCATCTGCAGAATCTTTAGGAAAGTCTGTATTAGCTTGATTGGGCTTCCACAACAAAGCGCTGCAGACTGGCCTGTTGAAACAACAGAAATTTATTTCCTCACAGCCCTGGAGGCTGGAAGTCCGAGATCAAGGTATTGGCAGGGTTGTTTTCTCGGGAGGTCTCTGTTTTGGGGTGGTCGACGATCATCTTCTCCTTTTGTCTTCCCATGGTGCTCCCTCTGTGCCTGTGTCCTGACCTCCTCCTCTTATAAGGACACTGGTCATGTTGGATCAGAGCCCACTCTAGTGACCTCCTTTTACCTTAATTACATCATTAAAGACCCCATTTCCAAATGCAGCCACCTTCTGAGGTCCCTGGGGATTGGGACTTGAGCATGTGAATTTTTGGGGGGACACAGTTCAGCCCATAACACTTTTCCCTCTGTTCCACCCTGTAATTCATGTCCCACCCACATGCAAACTAATACATTCACCCTATCCTCAAAGCCCCCAGAGTCTTAATCCATTCCAGCAACAACTGGAAGTCCACAATCTTGTCTAAATATCATGTAAAGATAGAGTTGGCATTCAAGTTAGGATTCATCCTGAGGTAAAATTCCTCTCTAGCTGTAAGCCCGTGAAACCAGACAAGTTGTTTGTTTCCAAAGCACGAGAGTGAGACAGGCACAGGATGGCCCTCCCATTCCAAAAGGGGCAAATCAGAAAGAAGAAAGGGGTTACGGGTCCCACGCATGTCAAAAGCCTAGCAGAGAAAAATTCCCTTTGATTTTAAGGCTGGAGAAAAAAAATCCCCTTTGGCTCCATGGTCTATGCTCTGGGCACACCAGTTATCTCCTGGTTCCCAGCTAGGAGCTTCTGTGATGGCGTCTAGTGATGTCCCACCATTATCCCAACCCTACTAACCTAACTGGTTGCCCAAGAACTCGCTATGTGCCGCCAACATGTCACAGGTATATGGCAGCTCATTAAATCCTCCCCACAGCCCTGAGAGGGAAGCTTGTAAGTCACCGGAGGGTCACCTTTCCTGGCCAGGGTCATATCACTTTTCAGTGAAGTTGCTGGGATTTGCACCCAGACAATTTGACCTCAGAGAGCCCTTGCTCACCTGGACCTTAGCATCCCAGGGAGGCTCCCGCTCATCTCTGACCTGCTGTGTCAGCACCAAGTGTTTATTCGGTTACATTTGTCGCTCCCCCTGCCCCCATCCTCGGAAGGAACTGGACGAGAGAAAAGTGCTTGTCTTCATCTTCTGTGTGTGGCCTTCGCTGGGACGATGTCTTACACGGTACACCCCATGAATATTTGTTGGGGATGAGTGATTGTAGGGAAGCTGTGATCCCTCCCCCAAAAGACAAACCAATTAAATCTCAAAATCACCTCAGAGGGGCACCAAATGGCAGGATCCCAAGGATCACGGCCCCTCCGTGGAGCCCCTGGAAACTTCTCTCCATTCTGAATAGACCTCCTTTGCTTTGCCTTGCAGAAAGGGCTCCTTTCAGCCAGTAATTAGTGTTCGTTAAGTGGAAGCTATTTAAGAAGGAACACAGAGCCTCAGAAAGTTGTATTATGCCATTTATAAGTGTCCGGTGATCCGCTGCCACGCTGTGATTCACGAAGCTGAAATAAATGATTTGCCTAAAAAAAAAAAAATTAATGTTCATTCCGCCGGTAGAACCTCTTAATTCCCGTTACACATGTCAGCATATTATGACTGGAAGCTGTCAGGTTCTAATGACTAAAATTTCATTTTTCAGGCTTTTCACGCTGTGTTTGAGAACTATAGGTTGGAAATAATTTTGCAGCTAAGTTACTTCCTCATCTGGTAAATTTAGCAATTTCTTTCCTTGCCGTATCTTTTTTTTTTTTTTAATGTCCGTGTGTAACATTAATACCTTGAATAAACTAACCTCTTGTTTCGCTCAATAAACAGGGGTGGAGTCAAACGGCAACGTCGTAGTGCTTTTCCTCCTGAAGCTGCTGTCCATTTTATGGGACATAATGTGATTCGACAACTGACAGATTCAGTGCAAAATTATTTTTACTTGGCAGAGTGGATCAAAACATGGATGATTTTAAATAAAGAACATTAGCACTGTGTTTAAAAAAGTGAAATATATCGTGTACCCTTCGTATGGAAAAACAGCCTTGACACTGCATGTAACTGGTTTTATTGTGCTTGAAATGGGAATTTGTTGACATGATATTCAATAAATAGAAATATTGCAGTCGTGTTCGTTTACCTCAGATACTATGCCGAATGGGAATTATTGATCCCCCGGTTATTACACTTGTTTCTGAAATGCTACGTGGAGAGCAGGGAAACCAAGTTCCCATTTAAGTTGTTAATAGATTGGTCACAAAATTTATGTTATCCACATCTAACAAATCACGAATAAAAGCTCGTGAAAGGCTAGATGGTCTGCATTGCATTACTCATTCTTTCCCCCGTAAAAAGCCTTTAGCTAGAGACTGACCAAAGAATTTTAAATCTCTCATCATCTATAAGTCATTGCTCAAAGTGTCCCTAAATGGGATTAAACAATCGTCACTCATATTTCCTGAAATGACTGTCCCTTCTACCGCCTCTTTGACTTAAATTAAGTCAAATTAAGGCTAATGATCTGTTTTCAGAAGAAAGGAAAGAAGTAGATTTTCCTTCAATGACTTGTCAAGACTCTAGCATTGTCTCGGTTATGGGACAGCTTCTAGGCAATGATGACTTATTTCATCTCTTTGTCAGAGGATTTGGCTCCGGGACGAGCAGGTCCCAGTGGACTTAATGACCATATCAGCAGCCCCGTGAAGTGTGGAGACTCTGGTTCGAGAGGACTCCAGACAGAAAGTGCCCTGCACCCCACGGGTGCTACTGGGTTCCCTTGTCTGACTGCAAGGGCAAGGGCAAGGGACACTCTGGGCTGGTTAAAACAAATTCTCCATTCACTCAATCGCCCCTCCTCCCCCAACATCCTTCCTTTTTTGGTTCTCTTTGTCAGTCCTTACGCGTTGAGTGGAGTGTCCGCCATGTCCCAAGCTCAGTGCTGGCACTGGGATACCCAGGTAGATCGGGCTTCATGGTGCTCAAGCAGGTGCTGGTGTCCTGGGAGCCCCAGACCAGCCCATGTACCTGGACAACCACAGGACGTAACGATGTGGTTGGTGGTCAACGAGCTCAGTGAGACATGTGCTGTGCCAAGAGTGAGGCCGTCCTGGCTGGGACTCCTGTTTCCATTCTTGACCTTTTGGAGCCTGATGAGGAATGAATTATGAATGAGTGACTGTCACACAGTAGGCTCTCAATCGAACACAGTTATTATGAGAGTGTCTCAGAGGTCTATACCAAGGGGACAGGTGACTCCTTTACCCGAGGGAGCTGGAGAGGAATGAGGTTGACCAGATGCAAGGGACAATTGGGCTGTAGGAGACCATGGGGAGTGTAGTTCGTGGGGGAGATAATGAAATGAAATCAAAATAAAATGAAAATCATTTGAGTGAGCATGAAGAAGGTGAAGACCACAGACAGGCCCCTGGGGCAAGTAGTGACATTTCAAGCATTAGAGGATTCTTACCCATGGTTGTCAGACCTGAGTTTTTCAAAAGAAGCCAGAAATGTGGCCTATGCTGCAACATCTCCAAATGCTTAAGGAGAGAAATTGGTCTTAAAAATGGTAAAGGCACTGTGCAAAGTAAACCAACTGTATTTGTCAGCCATATGAGGCTTGTGGCTGGGCTAAGGTCCATCTCTCTCTTTTTTTTAAGATTTTATTTATTTATTTGACATAGAGAGACATAGCGGGAGAGGAAACATAAGCAGGGAAAGTGGGAGAGGGAAGCAGGCTTCCCGCTGAGCAGGGAGCCCGATATGAGGCTCGATCCCAGGACCCTGGGATCATGACCTGAGCCAAAGGCAGACGCTTAACCACTGAGCCACCCCAGGTGCCCCTAAGGTCTGTCTCTTGTCTGGACACACTGATTTCATGCTTTCATTCAAAAATGACTTGCCAGGGACCTATTATAGCAGTTAATTCAGTAGAAGGTAGCCTGGTTGGTGCCAATCAAGGGGGGGGGATTTGAATTCCAGCTCCAGAACCTAATTAGCTGGCTAACTTGGGGTCAGTTACTTAGCCTCAACTCTAAAATGATGATTTTACTACTTGCTGATGTGTTGTTTTGAAGATTCGATGAAGTGATGTTGGCGAAGCTTCTTCTGATACAGGGTCTGGAGCACTTAAACTTGTCCCCTTCCCAGACACGGGAGAAAGAAGAGGGTTAGGCGGAGCAGAGGTGAGTCCGGGTAGGTGAGAGGCAGGTGGAGAAGGGGTGACTCTGGGCCTGACCAGGAGAGGCTCCGGGGTTTCCCCCTCCTCAGCAAGGGTCTGAAACAGGGTATGGCTAGTCTGCAGAGAACAGCTTCAGGGACGCTGCAGAGTGGGGAGTGAGTGATCAATAGACACCTGTTTGGATGGCGGGGAGCTCCTTTCTTCACACCTACCAGCCTCAGAGATGGGTTTTAGACCAATGGGACAGAAAGGCAAGTCTCTTGGGAGGTGCCTTTGGGGCCAGCATGGGGCAGTCTGGTGTCTGGCATTGGCATGACGATCCAGGATGCCCTCCTTCTCATTTGGGACGCCCCTGCTAAAGCTGACTGACTTTTGGCACCTGTGAGGTCGGATTTTAAGAAGTTTCATGTTTGTCCTCTTTGCAAAACAAATCGTGCCCATTGCAGAAAACCTGGAAAATGCAGACATATGTGGAAAAGGACACAAAATGTAGACAACCGTGGAGAGCGCACTCTGGCCTTGCCCTCAGCATGTCCATACCGACCCTGCCAATCTTTTCTGCTTTGTGTTTCTAGGTCATTTATATTTAGCCAGGCCATTCTGTGGCCTGGCTCCACATGATGTCGCTTTTGGAAGGAACACCTGTCTGAAATGCCAAAAATGTACGGTGAAGACTTTTATTTTTTTATTTTTATTTTTTTTAAAGATTTTATTTATTTATTTGACAGAGAGAGAGAGACACAGCGAGAGCAGGAACACAAGCAGGGGGAGTGGGAGAGGGAGAAGCAGGCTTCCCGCGGAGCAGGGAGCCCGATGTGGGGCTCGATCCCAGGACCCTGAGATCGTGACCCGAGCCAGAGGCAGATGCTTACCTGACTGAGCCACCCGGGCGCCCCACGGTGAAGACTTTTAAATGCTCGGCCTCTGTCTGTTCCACGCCCTACAGCAAGCCTCTGCCACCCTCCGTCCCCTGGCCTCCCCCGCTCCAACTTCCCCGGACTGGATCGGGGAACCAGGTCCTTCAGATTTTTCTCAGTTTTACTCCTTCACTTTCCCCCCTCCTTTACAACAGTCATTCTCTGTCAGGGTTCCCAGATAAAATACAGGATGCCCAGTCAAATCTGAATCTCAGTTACACAGTGAATAAGTTTTTAGTATAAGTATGTCCCATTGAACATTTAAGATAGACTTATACTAACAATTATTCATTGTGTATCAAAGTTAACCGGCCATCCTCTATTTTTATTTGCAAAGTGTAGCCACCCTACATGTAAATCAAACAAGCTGACTTTGACTTCTTTTGGCTCATATTGCTACAAAGAGGTCCAGGAATAAAGAAATCGAGCAGTGAAAGTCAGGGCCCTTTAGAGGAGTTGGGGCCTGAGCCAGAAGGGGAGCAAACCAACACGTTTGTGTGTGTGTGTGTGTGTGTGTGTGTGTGTGTGTGTGTGTGTACATATATTTATTTTATGAAAGTTGGTTCTTACTGGGCCTATATGTGCACCCACACACATATACACATGTACACACACACACATCTTTTCTTTCCAGCTCATCATTTCTCTTATACATTAAATATTTGGGGGGCAATATCATCTTATTCAAAAAGCACTTAAAATGTAATGAAATGAAGGCAAATTTACTCTAATTATCAGAGATTTTCATGATTTTCATTTGTTTAAATTAGAGCTAATGCTGCGGTAAACATCCCTGTAAATATATCTTCATCTGGACATTTGATTATTCCTGGAGATGCCTTTGTTGGAGTGAAATGAAAACTACGGATCAATATTTTAAGCTTCTTGAACATATTACCTCTGGAAGTTTAATTATACTTTTTCATTTAGCAAATGTTGCTCCTGATGGCTGTAGCATGCTGGGACTGTGGGCCGACAGCCTGTGGCCTCTCTCTCTCGGAGTATAGACTCTGGTGAGCCTCCCAGTGTGGTGAACGAAGGTCCCTCTCCTGCCACACTTCTCCAAAGTGATCAAGGACAAAATGCCAACTCTTTATTGCTTTTATTTTCTGTTTTAAATTACTAATCACAATGAATGGCTTTTTATTTATTTGGCCACTTATATATACTTTCTACTTTGAGTAGTTTACTGATGCATTTTGCCCATCTTTCCCTTTTGAGGTGTGTGTGTGTGTGTGTGTGTGTGTGTGTGTGTTTAATTAGTTGGATATCTTTGCTTCTAAAGCCTATTATTGTTTCTGATATATTTGTAGCAAACATTCTTTTGCATTGCATTTTAATTTTGTTTATGTTGATATTTGATAGAGAAAGTTTTAAAGTTTTCTATGGTAAGGTTACTGAGAATTTTTGTTGAGGGTTTTGCCATGAATTTTATGCTTAGGGAGTCTTTTTTATCCATCCAGGATTTTAGTCCCTGTTTATGTTTTCCAGAAGACCTTTTTACTTATTTGTTTTTTAACTTTAATTTAAATATAATCAAACTGAGATGAGATTGGACTTTTCTTTCTTTCTTTTTTTAAGATTTTATTTATTTATTTGACAGAGAGAGAGCGAGCAAGCATGAGCAGGGGTAGGTGCAGAGGGAGAAGCAGACTCCCTGCTGAGCAGGGAGCCCAATGCAGGGCTCGAACCCAGGACCCTGAGATCATGACCTGAGCTGGAGGCAGACACTTAATGGACTGAGCCACCCAGACACGCCTGGACTTTTTTTTTTTTTTAATTTGTCACTTTTTTGGGGCACCTGTGTTGCTCAGTTGAATGGCCAACTCTTGATTTTGGCTCAGGTCATGTTTTCAGGGTTATAAGATCAACCCGGTGTTTGGGTCTGGGCTCAGATGGAAGTCTGCTTGAGATTCTCTCCCTCCCTGTCCCTCTCTTCCTCTGCCGGATTGTACATGCTCTCTAAATAAATAAATAAATAAATAAAATCTTTAAAAAATAGTGTCACTTTTCTAACTTCATCTGTTGGATCATTAATCTCTTTACAATTGGATTTTGATTACTCTTGTATATAAGTTTATACACACATGCACTCACATAGACAAGTCTGCTTTAGAATTAGCTATTCTAATCTATTACAGGCAAGATCACATTATTTCAATTGCTATTATTATGGTTTTATAATAGAGTCAATTTGAAGTAGGGCATCTTCCCTTCACATTACTTTTTCAAAATTTTCTTATGCATCTTCACTTAAATCTTCCAAATGAAATTTAGAATCATCCTTCCACCTCCACCCCCTGTTTCCCCTCCCACTCCCCAAAATGGAGATTTAGCTGGAATTGTGTTCAACATAAATATTAATTTGAAAATAATGGGTTGATTTATCTTTTCTATGTAAAAGCAGTATGGGCCAGAATTTTTTTTTTTGGGAGGGGCAGAAGAAATTTTAAGTGAACTTCGAGGTGGTGTTGAGGAATTTCAACAAGGGATTGGAGGCGGAGCCATGTGGGATAAATAAACGGGAAATTGGGGTAAGAGATGCCTAAAGAGTATTCTAAAGAAGTTCTTTGTGTGATGTAATATAAAACCGCCTTGACATTTATTTTGAGGCACGATAGTAAAGATAGATTTATTTTCAAATTCTTTTCGGTTGTTGTATTTGTGTTCCCTCTGAACGTAGCTTCTGCTGAGAGGGTTCATGCTTGCACCCAACTTTGTGTTGCTTATCTTGTATCTGGTTAGTTTATTGAACTCACTTAAAGCTATGAGTAGTTTCTTTCAGTTAATCATGTAAGATATTCCATATATATTAGCCAATGATTTATGAAGTTAATGATTATGAATGACTAATGAGTACTCTTCTTCTTTATGATTTCCATAACTGTGCTGATTTTTCCCATTTCATAGCATTATCTGGAACATAAAGAACAATGCCCGGTATGAATGGTTGGAGCTGTTATCTTCGTACCAGCCTAGACTTGAACGGGGCTGCATGTAGGATGAGAGTATTACATATTCTATTGACTACTTTTTAAGAACCGTAGCCTTTAACATATTAAGGAAGTGTTCTTCTGGTCTTTAAATGTTTCAAAAAAATTTTTTTAAAGGAATGGGTATTGAATTCATGAAATTTATTTTGGCTTCTATAAAGATCATGTTATGCATATAATTTCTTCCAACTTTGGCATCTTAATGTGATATGATAAATTAAATTAATAGATTGTTTTTTTTAAGATTTTATTTATTTATTCATGCAAGACAGAGAGAGAGAGAGAGGCAGAGGCAGAGGGAGAAGCAGGCTCCCTGCAGAGCAGGGGGCCCGATGCGGAACTCGATCCCAGGACCCTGGGATCATGACCTGAGCCAAAGGCAGATGTCCAACCAACTAAGCCACCCAGGCATCCCAAATTAATAGATTGTTAATTTTAAACCTTCCTTATATTCCTAGTAAAATATCTGGAATTCTTTTACTGTGTATTTGAATTAATTTAGTTAGCATTTGATTTGGAATACTGACTGTTCTCATGAGTAATCCAGCTATCTAGTTTTCTTTTTTGTGCCATTCATTGTCAGTTTTTGACCTGGGTGTGAAGTATCATTATAGCATGAATGAAAGATTTTTCCATTATTATGTATGCTCTGGATCAAATTGTATGTAATAATAATTATCTATTCCTTGAAGTTATAAAGGACTAGCAAAATTACTTGGCCTACAGGTCTTTGGGGGAGTTAATTATGTTGAAAGTTCTTTTCCCATGTTTTCCCCATGGTTATGGGTTTTCTACAGTTTTCTAATTCTTCTTGGATTAATTTTTGTTATTTTCACTCTCCCATAGAATCATCTATCTCATTATATTTTCAAATGTCTTTATACAGGACTGTATATCTTATATTTTTATAATTTTTAAGCCTCACCTGAGACTGTATATAACTTCTCATACCCAATTTTGTATATTTGTTTGTTTCTTAATTTGGATTTAATAGTGACGTAATTTTTTTCTAAAAACCAACTCTTACAATTATTTATTAGTACTATTATATCAGTGTATAATTAATTATTTAACTTGATTGAATTTATTCCTTAGCTTCTTTTGTCCTTAGACTTGTTTTGCTCTTCTTGAGATGGTTTATTACTTTTATTTAATTAATTAATTAATTAATTAATTTTTAAAGATTTTATTTATTTGAGAGAGAGAATGAGATAGAGAGAGCATGAGAGGGGGGAGGGTCAGAGGCAGAAGCAGACTCCCTGCTGAGCAGGGAGCCCGATGCAGGACTCGATCCCGGGACTCCAGGATCATGACCTGAGCCGAAGGCAGTCGCTTAACCAACTGAGCCACCCAGGTGCCCGGTTTATTAATTTTAAATAACATACTTTGTTCAACAGGACTTCTTCATTTTTGAATGCTAATTTTTCCTACTATACTTCCTGAAATGATTTATAATTAACTCTGTATTTAGTGTTTCATGGCTGTGATCTACACTCAAAACACTATTTCTTCTGAATCATAGTTTTTGTCTTCAAATTACATATTCTGATTAATTTCTCTGTCATTTCCAGCATCTCTTCAGGTGGTATTTTCTGGGATGAGTGTGGTAGTGGTATATTTTTGCATAGCTGAATGTTTGTCTTTTTCCTTTATGCATGATTCCTGGGCTGGGTATAAAATTCTTGAATCATGCCATTTTCTTCTCAAAACTCATTAGACTCTGTTCCACTTGCCTTTTGATAGAGACAATTTTGAAGTCTGAGATAAGCCGCATTTCAATTTTCTTTTTAGGTAACCTGCTAACTCTATGATCAGCTCCTCAAGTCTGCAGGAAAAATTTTCCCCAGAGAGTCAAAATTCCTCTAAGACATCAATTTCTTCAGAGAGTGCTTGTCTAAGATAAGGTGGGCTTTTCTGAGGAAAAAAAAATAACACACACAAAACGAAGCTATCTCCAGCTTTAAATTCTTCTGTATATATTTGATTCCCCTTCTAGCTCCACTGGCCCTGTCTTGTGCTCTGAAATGCTGGCTTTTTGCACAGTGGGTCTATGCTTTGTATCTTCCACAACTTCATATTACCGCATATAATTTGTGTCTCTTTGCCATCTTTCCCTAAACAAGAGATTTTTCAACAAGAATTTTTCTGTGAAAGGCTAAATAAGGCTAAAGGGCCAAGTATTTTCAGCTCCATGGGCTGTACACTCTCAAGAGCAGCTACTCAGTTCTGCTTTTAAAGCACCAAGAACCACCATAGAAATGCATCACCAACTGAGTATTACTGTGTCCCAATAAAACTTTATTTACCAAAACAAGTGGTGCATCAGATTTGGCCCATGGGCTGTAGTTTGCTGACTTCTGCTCTAAATTCCTGGGAGGATTCTTTGGTTTGTTTTCTATTTATGGATTTAATTCTCTGCTGTGTAGATTCTATTCTTTGGTTCCTCCAGTGAAGGATGGTCTGATGACTGAGTGTGCAGGCTTAGGCAGGATGAGTTTAAATCTCAGTTCTTCCACTTACTAGTTACTTGAGTTGGGCAAAATGTTTAACTGCTGTGTGTGCCTCCGTCTTCTTGTCTGTTGGGTGAACGAGACAAAGAAGCTATATGAGGAGGTGTTCAAGAACTGACTGAGCTAACAGGTGTAAAGAGCATAGAACTATGTCTGGGACGTTGTAAACCCTTGGTAAATATAAGCTATTATTGATTCCTCCAGAATTTCTTTCAGATATTTTTAGATCTCAAGCTTCATCTGAACCTACTATGTTATTTCTTATTATTCTTTATATTTTCTATATGATCCCATACACTAAAGAGAACATAAAGCAGATGTACTCTATAATCTCTCAGTTTCCTGTAGTAAATTGTCTTTTCAGGTACGGTTTTCATCTGCATTTCTATAATGCTGTTCTCCATTTTTTTTTAATACTTTACTTGGGCATGGTTTGGTTTGTTCTGTTTAGTGTTATTTGAGTAAGGATTGAGCTTCCCCTCACTATTATTCCTGCTATTTCCAAAATAATCTTCTTGGATCTCAATATGAAGGCCACACTGACATGCAAAGCCTGTTGCCAATTTGAGATGAAAAGCAGACAAATGATCCATCCAGCCTGTGCTGGGCCTCATTAGGATTTTTTCCCTGATCCTTGTTCTAGTCTTTATGGATAAATTTTTACTCTGGGATTGAGAAATCCATGACTCTTCTTATTATGTATATGGAATTATATATTTTTTAAAATGATTTATTTATTTATTTGAGAGAGAGAGAGCTCTCATGTGAGTAGGGGGAGGGGCAGAGGGAAAGGGAGACAATCTTAAGCAGATTCCCCACTGAGCAAGGAGCCCCATGTAGGGCTTGATCTCATGACCCTGAGATCATGACCTGAGCTGAAACCAAGAGTCAGACACTCAATGGACTGAGCCACCCAGGTGCCCCGAATCAACTATTGAAAGTCCTTCACTCCCAACGCCTATCTTGGATTTCCTGGAGCTTCTGCTCACCTGATACCTCAGCAAGCACTGTGTTCTTACCTTTGATTCTTATTCCTGTGTAGTCATTTGTGCTTAGGAATTTTAGCCTTCTAAGAGGCTACAGAAGAGGAAGGTACAAATGGACAGAAATAAAGTGAACAGGGTGGTTTCTGAGTATCTCAGGACATGCTCAAAAGTGTAGGGATTATCACCAGGTCTTGTGTTCAACAATGCAGCCTCCAAGATGCTAAATAAGGGAACTATGGTTTATTTAGTTGGGTATTTTTTCCTGCCACCTTCTTGTTGGCCATGTTGTTTTTTTTCAGAGTGAAGACATGAGTCCCTGACCAATCTTTTCTTATTCACCTTTAAAACAGAGAGTGGACAATTTGTCTTTGAGTAAGTTTGTTTTTAGGTCTACTGTGGCTTTGAATGTTTTGAGTTTTTATTTGCAAATATGTCACAGCAGGCAGGGCCAGGCTTAAATGGGAAGAGTGCCCTGACCATCAAGAAATTTATAGAATGTGATTCTGGATAAAACACAAAGTCTAAAGGAAAGAGCATGAGCTATGGAATCAAACAGATATAGGTTAAGACACTGACCCTTTCATCTTGCTGTGTGGCTTTGGGCAAATCATTTTACCTCTCTGAGTCTGAGTCTTCTCAAGTTCTAAAGCTTGGATGACACTATCTACCCAAGAGTTATTGTAAAGACTGAATTGAATATTATGTGTGAAAGGGCCAAAGAAGAGATGCTTGTGAAATCCTGTCACTGTACCTACTTCTTTTGTCATAAGCTAGCATCTAAGACAGAGGGATATTTTGTTTCTTTAAGTCTGTAGAAGCTGTGGTGTCTATAAGGATCATTTATAATATGAAAGGCTCATTTGCTCATTTTTAAGGATCATTTGTTTAGATGAGAACATCCATAAAGTCATATTAGATTAAGCTATACAGAACTGCCACTGTTTGATATTTTTGACCGCTAACAATGGTAATGTCGTTCGGCTCAGACTAACATAAGTAAGTCATGTTTATTTGTGTGTCTGTAACACTGTTCTAGGAAATGAATAAAATGACATGAAGCACTTGAAAGTCCAGAGCCCCCAGTTACTGTGAACCCTAGAGTTGTCTTACAAGCAGCAGATTCAAGGATTTGCTTCTGGAATTGATAGTGGGGTAACTTGTTAGGTAGCTACAAGTAACAAAGTATCCGATGGAACAGAAACAATCCTCTGAGCTGATAGGAGGTCTGGAACCCCTTGTATAGAGGCAGCCAGGATACAGAGTGGCCTTGAGACCTTCCTGTCAGCAGAGACTGGTCTGGCAAGCAGTTGGCGGTGATGGAAAAAGAGGGATCTCTCTGAGTAGATGATCCCAGGGCCTGGATTTCAGCATTTGGCGTGCAGAGTCAACAAGAGCAGGTAAATGTTGACCCATGTGGGGGCCTCAGAGCTCTGTAACCCCATTTCCAGCAGGATGGACCCAGAAACGACTCTCCTCTGGGACACATGGTTGGAAAATCATAGCTCTGGAGGAAGGAAGAAGACAATAAAACCTCTTGTTGGAAATATGCCTCTGAGATGTTACTTCTCTCAAGTCAGGCTAATCTCCTGTCTCTTTCCCAAGTGTTCCGGTTTGTCAGTTGCTCCTGTCCTCCGAATGACGGACTGGCCAGGTGCCATCTGCCCCACATGGACACATGTCTGAATCTGGAACGCCGCCCTTTACCATTTTCACTGTGTATCCCGTGCTCAACGTGCTTCTCAGCTGGGAAGCCACCTGGGGGTAGTGTGGCAGGAAGATGGCACAGGCTTGGGCTCTGACCAGTCTGAGATCTGGTCCTGGTTCTCATGGTTACATACTGGGCAATCCTAGGGAATCTGCTCAATCTTTGGAGACCCCAGGCCTCAGCTGGCAAAAAGGGGTGACAACACATACTTCACAGGTCGTTCTGAAAATTAGACGAGGGGAACTGTTTAGCACGAGATCCTGGGAGCTGGTAATTGTTTGGTTATCGATAGCAAAGTGGTTGTTGCTCCGTCCTTATTATTTTTGATTGTCTCCATTCAGGGCCAGGGGCAGGTGCACACGGGGTCACTTGAGTCCTCCTCTGCCTGACAAGTGCTGCTCTCCCAGCCTCCCACCCCAGAGCTCTCCAGCCCAGGAACGGGCTCACGGGGGATGTCAGGCAGGAGGAACCATCGGGAGGCCTCGCCGTGTGACAGAGCCAGAGGCAGTGCCCGGGCTGACACCAGTGCCTGGGGACGTTCCGGCCGGGAGCCAGGTGGGGCCAGCCCTCCTCCTGGTGGGTGCTCTATGCCCCAGGCGCTGCCCCGCCGCAGCGGAGGGGGCTAGCACGCTGTCACCGCCTGTCGCACGGGCCTGGTCTGCTGTGTCTGCTTAAACACCTGAGAACTAATCAGGGCACCTCCAAACTGCAGCTTCCCTGGACTCTACTGAAGGCATATTACACCTCCAAGGAGGGTATGAAGCAGAGGAAGAAGAGAAAAAACACCAACAAGGGAAAGGTGCGGTGTTTATTGTACTGGAGAACTGCGCATGCTCATCATTAAGACCTAAGTGGTGGATTCCTCTCTCGGCTTGCTTCTCCAGGACACTGTGTGTCCCCCCTGGCCTGTGCTCTCCAACCTTGGAGTGGGGTAAAGAGAGGTGCTCTTGCAGCCAAAGTATTGACCACGCTTGACGCAGAGTGCTGACGAGGCAGGGATGTTTGGGCAAAGGGCAGGTGGTGCCTGAGCCTTGCGGTCCGGGGTACAGAAATCAGAGACCCTGTGCCTGTCTTTAAAAGAGAGGAGTACGCCTCCGGTCTCTGCAGCCAGATTTCTGAAAATCTGGATAATGTCGAATGGTGCCACTGCAAGAAATTCCTGTCCACCCCAGTTGCAAATGATTATTAAGGTAGCAACTCCCAGTCGGGGAAGCGAGGCTCCGGCCCTGGAGAATAGTCGGCGATCGCCTGTAGCATATTGTTCCACTCCACTGGCATCCTAACTAGACAGCTTTAGTTTTAGCATAAAATCCATATTCCAGACCTTTATAGAGCAGAGGGGCAAACTCCCGTGCCTCGGCTGCAAGCATCAAACAGCATTAGAATGAATTAAGGAGATTAAAGACTCTGAGCTGTTGGGGTCCTTCTCCATCCTGTTTCCTCCAAGGAGTCGTTTTAATGGCATGGGACAAATTGGGCAAAGGAGTGGTACAACCAGCCATGCCCACCTCACTCCAGAACCCAGCGCTGGTTCCCTACTAGGCGTCAGTTTCACTAGGTGGGGTGGGGGGGGACGTCTGTTACAGGCTCCCGGTGGTGGGCGCACAAACCTTGTGCAGCTCCGCAGCGTGGTTCCTTCCACGGTGGGAGCCCTCCTTCAGCCATCCTGCCCCTTGATGGGTGAAAAGTCCTCCTCCGGTCCGGCCGGGTGACAAAACCTGGGGAGGGCATCAGATGTGTGCGCTCTGGTGTTTGGAATTTAAGTAAAATCTGTAATTTTCCCCCTGCATTTCCTCAGAGAAATTAGCTATTCTATTCACTGCATAAATTTTCAGGTTTTGCTAGCACGACACTCAGGGTGTTGAATTTTTTATGACAAAAATGCTGTAATAATTGTTGAACAGATGTAAGTGTTGGAGACCGGGCTCTGGCAGACCTCACGAAACCTTGATTAGCAATTTAACCCTGTCATCGCTTCCGTCCGCCCGCCGGGGACCACGAGGTGCAGCTTCCAATTGTTTCACTGCGATGTGCACGGAGGCAAAGAAAGAGTTTTCTGGAGAGGAGAGGAGGTACTTTAATGAGCCTTGTTGCCCAGCCGGGGAGGGAAGCCCTCAGCGCATCCTGACCCCGAAATTGCCACGTTTACCAAGTTGTCTGGGTGATTAAGAAACTAATTGACATGGAGGGACACTTGTCATGGGCCACGCGGCCTGGGCACAGGGGAGAGATGGGGCAGCGCAGCCTCTCTGGGGGAGCGGGGAGTGACAGTCTACAGCCGCTGCTGCTGGGCTCTGCCTGGCAGGGGCTAGCCGGGCCGCCATTTGCACCTCAAAGCGAGTCACAGAGGGATCTCCCTCTTGCCGGCTGCCTCCACTCGAGGCAGCCATGGAGGACGTGCGAGGACTCTGTCCACGGACGGATGAAAGCATGCAAATGCCTCTGAATCAAAAGGTAAATCAAAACAAAATGGCAGCCCACAAGATGAGGCGGCGGTGACAGCCCGTCAGCCGCCGCGCCACCCGACAGGCCTGGTGGCAGCATGGAGGCTGCCAAGAGAACCGCCTGAGGAGGCTGCCACCGAGACAGATGTCACGGCGGGGAGAGTGCCTCCGTCGCGTTCAGAGCAGGAAGGGGGACTCCATGTGCCACGGACCTGGAACGCGGCGCCTAATAACGCGGTGTGTCATCGGCGGCCAGGGTTGGGGGACAGGTGGCAGAGAGAGCAAGGAGGAAGGATGAGAAGGCCAGTCTGGGTGTTGGGGAAAGGAGGAGCCGGACTACACGTCGTCCTGAGACGAGCGTGCCCGTGTGTGTGTGTGTGTGTGCGTGCGCATTCACACTCACCCATGCACCTTTAGCGCAAGGTCGTGGTCCTCCTCACTGCCTCCCAGGGCATGCTGTGGGGAGGGGCAGGTGCTGGCCATGGCCTGCCTTTCCAGGACAGGAGCGGTGGCCGCCAGGCTGGAGAGGTCACTGGCCTTGGTGTGCAGGGGGCCTTTTGGTGGTTTCTTGCCAAGATTAGTTCCCTGCCCCGGGGGTACAGAGTGCTCCCTGGCTTACGGTGTGGGTGGAGCAGAAGGGAGGAGGGGGCCCAGGGGACTCTCAACATCTACTTGGGTGCCTCTGCTACTGTGACACCGGGGGCCCCTGGTCAATTTCAGCACCAGGACCCAGAAGTTCCCAGGCTGTTCAGACCACAAGCACTGAAAATCCTCCTAGCTCCTTTTCATGTGTTTTTCAAACTAGAATTAATATGTAATCAGAAAGGCAAGAGCCTCCGACGTAAAAGACCTGATGTGTTCTTTAAATATCGAATTCTCCCAAAAATTGCTTCTGCCTTTGGGGAGAGGCGGCGCCTGTGTGCCTTGGCCCTAAGCAGGTGTTGGGTCTGCACATTGGAAACCCAATCCCAGAATGTGTGTGAAAAATAAATTTTGTTTGTCAAAGTGTAGGATGATTAGCTTTCGTCTAGGAAGTGATGACAGGTAGGCTGTTAGCGGTAAATACAACATACTGGTTCGACCATAAGAAATCCATTATTTTTAAAATCTCAAAAAAAACAACCAAAAATAATAAAACCAACCCCCCCCCAAAAAAATAACACCAAAAACTCAAACCCCAGAACATTTGAGAGTAAGGCAGTCAGTGTAACAGAGTCCGAGTACATAGGGACCAGCTTTACTCCAACTCCATTTATAGGCAGGGGATCTGCTGGTTTCATATCATGGGAACCATTTTGATGTCTCTGCCATTGACTCATTTCTGCAGACACTTCTTGAGGAACTGTCTCTCCATCCTTGATTTGTTGAGACTCTCAGAGGCGTAACTCTGTGATGAGCCCTTCAGGGCAGAGAGAATCTGGGAATGGCCCAGCCTGGTGGGGCATTGACAGATGCCCTTGGGTGACCATCTGTCCTGCGTCCAAGTAAAGCCTGAGTCAGTGGATGTGTGACCCTTAGCATCTCCAAGGCTTAATGTCGTTCACTTTAAAATGGCATGATTACTCTCCCCTCAGCAGTATGGCTGGGATGAAAATGAACAGATATCTCACATGTAGTGGGCCTCATGGTTAGTGCTTCATGAGTGAGGGTTGTATGGAGCATCAAAAACACTTAGATGCTAGTAATTGAATCTATAATATGGGTTCTATTTGGAATTTATTGTATACTTAATTTAAGCATAATTATATACCTCCAATCATAAATTATATGCAGTGAGATTTTTGACATTCACTTCTAATATCATCTCATGAAGAGTTGCTTTCTAAGAGAGTTATCTCTGTTCCAGCCCAACTCAGATGTTCCTCCCTTTCTCATCCACGTTCTTCTGGTCTTCACTGTTGTACTTTTGGTTTGTTTTTTGTACACTGTGCATCAGTCAATGCTCAGATGACCTTTTTGTCTTGCATCAAGGTCCTTGCTCCTAGGAGCAGAATATCCCCTGTCTACAGTCACTGAGTTCAGAGTTTAAATACTTTCCTCCTCAAATATCTATGAAGGAGATGGCTTCCTTCCAGTGCTTTCTGTTCTGATTCATGTCTTTATTTTTAAATTGTCATTATTTTATTTAATGCATTCCTATATTAAACTACCTTATGTTCTTTGTTGACCAAGTAGAGGCCCAAACTGCTACTACTAGTAATCATCTCTCTATCTCTTGAGTTCATGCCACAGGCCAGGCATCATATTAGGCTTGGTATACATATTTGGCTCCTGGTATGTCTTTGAGGTAGATACCATTTATTGCCTCTCCATTATCTTGTGATCCCCTCTCCCTTCTTGCCAGTAGAAGCTTATTTTGCAATGGCATCAAGGTACCCAGCTTAAGACTCATTTCTCAGGCTTCCTTCTGCTTCTGGAATGGCCATGGAGCAAGGTTCTAGCCAATGAGATACAAAAGTCTGCCAGGAGTTTCTGAGAAAAGCTTTTGCTTTCCTGTTAAGGAAGGAACAACCTGGCAGCTCTGTCCTTACCTTTTGCCTTGGACGTGGCCATGATTCTGGAAGATCCCTACCCACCTTGCAGTCATTAAATGATAAACCAATGCACTCAGGGTAGTCCCATGGAAGGAGAGAAGGCAGCTGACTCTGGTGTGTGGCATCGTTAAGCTCCTGCATCGGCCTGGGGCTTCCTATTTCAAGTCATCGTCGTCTTCTTCTTCTTCTTCTTCTTCTTCTTCTTCTTCTTCTTCTTCTTCTCTTCTTTTAAGATTTTATTTATTTATTTGAGAGAGAGAGATTGAGAGAATGAGTGGGAGGAGGGGCAGAGGGAGAAGCAGACTCCCTGCAGAAGAGGGGGCTTGACGCCAGACTCATTCCCAGGACCCTGGAATCATGACCTGAGCTGAAGGCAGATGCTTAGCCAACTGAGCCACCCAGGTACCCTACTTCAAGTCTTCCTATATAAGAAAAATAAAACCCTTTTCACTAAAGTAGACCTAAGTCTGTTCTTCCCATTACTTAAAGTTGTAAATACTTCAGTCTGATTCTATGTTAATATTTCCCTTTTTCCAATGGGGAAAACAAAAACTCAGAGAGCACATCTGAGTCAGCAAATCAGAAGAAGCTTAGGAAAGCTTCAGTTTCTCTGTCTTCTGCCTGACTTCAAGGCTCAGGTGCTTGGCTTCACTGTGGTGGATGAAAGATCGCCACAACTTCTTAGACATTCCTCTTGCCCAAAGTCCCCTTTCCTTGAACTCTGCTTGGGTTCTGTGACTGCTCTGATGACAAGAACATGGCGGAAGTAATGCTCCAGACTGAAGTTTGACACTGTCAGCTTCCTGGCTTTTGGAACATTCTCCTGAAGGCCTAGGTCAAGTGATAAATCTGGCTCTTCTGTGACTACCACCCTAGAGAGGCCACCTGTTGGCATTCCGGTCAATGGTTCAGCAACCCCAACTAGGTAGTGTGTCAGACTTGTGAGGGAAGCTATCTTTGACCCTTCAGACCAGTCCCATCCACCAGCTGAATGCCATTGAGTGGGCTATGTCAACACCACTGGAGCAAAAGAATCACCCAGCTGAGCCCTATCCAAATTCCTGACCACAAAATCATGAGTTATGATTGCTGTTTTTTTTATTTTTTTATTGTTATGTTAATCACCATATATTACATCATTAGCTTTTGATATAGTGTTCCATGATTCATTGTTTGTGCATAACACCCAGTGCTCCATGCAGAATGTGCCCTCTTTAATACCCATCACCAGGCTAACCCATCCCCCCAACCCCCGCCCCTCTAGAAACCTCAGTTTGTTTTTCAGAGTCCATTGTCTCTCATGGTTCGTCTCCCCCTCCGACTTACTCCACTTCATTCTTCCCCTCCTGCTTCTTCTTTTTCTTTTTTCTTAACATATGTTGCATTATTTGTTTCAGAAGTACAGATCTGTGATTCAGCAGTCTTGCACAATTCACAGCGCTCACCATAGCACATACCCTGCCCAATGTCTATCACCCAGCCACCCCATCCCTCCCACCCCCCACCACTCCAGCAACCCTCAGTTTGTTTCCTGAGATTAAGAATTCCTCATATCAGTGAGGTCATATGATACATGTCTTTCTCTGATTGACTTATTTCACTCAGCATAACACCCTCCAGTTCCATCCACGTCGTTGCAAATGGCAAGATCTCATTCCTTTTGATGGCTGCATAATACTCCATTGTGTATATATACCACCTCTTCTTTATCCATTCATCTGTCGCTGGACATATGATTGCTGTTTTAAACCACAAAGTTTTGGGATAGTTTGTTAAGTAGAAATAGATATTGATCAATTGCCATGAAGAATTCATTATAATTACAAAATGGCAGGGCGAACAGGGAATTGTCTCCTCTATGCTTTGCTTTGTCTGAGTCACTTTTGAATATCTCTGCAAAATCATGGCCATAGCTCTTTACATCTTATTGATCTAAACATAGACTCCTCATTCATATCCTTTGTTTTGCTGCCAGCTGATCCTGAGTGGGTTGGAAAGAATTCATTGTCTCTGGCTCTTTGGTTGCAAGAGTGACTTTCAGACATCTGGTCCTAACAACATGGCAGACTGGGCCAGTAAGCATTGCCTCCCTGGTACAAATACATGGAAATACTGGAGACACAGGATAATATTTAAAAATATATACAAGAGCTCAAAAGAAAGGGAATACCTAGGTTCTTGAAAGGAGGGTTCAATTTGATGATACTGTATATTCTACAGAGGTATTAATTATAGAGTATGGGGCCGGTGATTTTTTTGCCCACATTGGAACAGGAGAGTTAGCTTTGGTCTATATGTGGTGAAGCCAGAAATGGACTCCCAGCATAAAACATACACATTCAAAAGATCTAATAGACCAGGAGAAATGGCAAGAAAGCTTGCCTTCTACCTTGGCCTCTGAGTAAGGGGAAAAAATGTCTTTTACAACAAATCAAAGCTATAAATTTGTATGATGTGGGGCAGTAGGGTTCAACTTTATGTTGCACTTGTGATGTGGAAATTCCGAGTCTAGAAACATAGGTACAGGTCGAGGGTTCATATAGAAGGAAAAGCGAAACGGTTCTCTAGAAACACATTCCAACACTTAGGCCACATGCATCTCCTATAGATTTAGAAACAACAAAACCAAGCCAAACTTATGCTGAAGATAAACTCAAGAGAAGATTACAAAAGTCTACTAGGAAAGAAGACATAGGAAAATAAAGTAAGCAGACACAGCAAGCTAAAGAACGGGCACCTCAAGAAGTAGAAGTAATAGAAGAGAATAATAGTAGAACACTCTGAGAGGGATGATAGTATAAGTATACGGATGTATTTAAAGGGGCTGAAGCAGAGGAGGGATAGAGAATAGGACACAAATTTTTTTTTTTAAAGAGATTAACTTTCAGATTGATTTCAAGATAAAAATAGATCCCTGCATAGAAAGATCCGTAAGTACCATTAGTCTTTTAGAATATACTTATTAAAACCCTCATCTGATTGTTTCAAGTTGAAATTTTATTCTATGTTCCTGTACAATGCAGATTGCTGAGCAAAGGAAGAAAATTCTGCATCCTAATGAGAGAATGCCTTTTAGTGCTCCTCCACCAAGTAACAAGTGTGGCAAGTTCATGACCCAGGGAAAGGGACCTTCGACTTGAACTAAGTGGTAGCTATCAGAGAAGCCATGAGGAGAGGCCTGTGCGAGGCAACCAGCTCTGCCTCTGGGGATGTGTCCAGCTCTTTTGCTCACTGACTAACTCTGACTCGATTTATGAGCCCAAGTGCCCTAAGGAACCCTTACAAACCAAAGCCAAAAGGCCAAAGTGTAACGCATTCATGCTAGCCCACATCCTGCCTGCCAGTGCGCGCGCCTTCCCACCCCAGGGGCCATGTGACTCCCATTGGGCAACCTTCAATTTTGCAGATAGTGTGTTGGGAGAGATTTCTTTTCTATCCTGAAGCAAAAGGTGGCAGTTTTTAGCTAATTGCAGAAGAGAGGAGTCATGACATAGCTTCACTTTTCACACTCGATTTCATACTTGGCGGTTCTATCCCATTTCCAAGAACTTAGCTCCACTTAGGGAAGATTAATGTTCTCCACTGCCATCCTTTCCACCAACCCCAGAGCTAGAATCCAGGTGAAACATAAAAGCTTTCAAGAGGGAAAGGGGTCTGCTTCTCAACCCTGGCTGCACATCAGCTTTAAAACATTCCAACACCTGGGGGCCTTACTCAGACCAGAGAAGTGGGAATCCCCGAGAGTAGAACCAGATGGGGGCGCTGGATTAAATACGACGGTCAGGTCATACACTACAAAATTATTTAAATCAAATTTAACCTGGTGTCCTGTATTTTTATTTGCAAAATCTGGTGATCCCAACTCAGGCATTCCTGTTTTCTTAGCTCCCCGGGGGTCTCAGGGTGCAGCCGGTGATTCTCAAACTTTGGTATATTTAAGAACCACCTGAAAACATCATTAAAATACCAATCCCTCCAGGGATTCTCATCCTTACATCTGAGTTGGGACCCAAGAATGAGCATTTCTAACAGGGGCCTGGGGGATGCTCAGGCTGCTGGGCTTCTGGCCACACTTACATTTGGTACCAGCAATACCTATCCAGAGCAATGCTCTGTTCCAGAAGACTAAGCATTGAACAGAAGTCTCTCACCTCCTGGATCGTCCTTCCCGCTGTGTGGGGCTTGCACGGATTTAACACACTTCCGCTGGCTGTTGTGCAACACGTTCTCATGGTTCTGCTGTCAGATCTTTTGCTCCAGGAGCTGGTTCCCTGGGTTTAACTGTATCTGACCAGTAGTAGTTTTGGTCAGAAGCTAATGCTAAAAGACCAAGCTCTTGCACCCCCACAATTGATTGTTTTTGCCCCGTCTATTGCCAGCTCTCTGGGAGAAATGAAGGAAACCAAACGTAACATCCATTTTAAAGGAATTTGTTGCATCTGAGATAAGAAAATTATATTTAAAGAGAAAGAAAAATAAGGCAGCCTATATACCTGTTTCATATCGAGAGCTATTTTCTGAATAAATAAAGAAATCCAGAGAAGAAAAGAATGTGGCAGGGCAGGATTAGTGGGGAGAGGAGTGGAAGGACTAAGGAAGAGAACAATTATTCGAGCACTTTCTAAGGTACCGTAATGTTTGCTGCCAGCAACTTCACTTTCATTCAGCGAGTTATTGATGACATGATCCTTGGGAAAGTTACCTGAACTCCTTGAGCCTCAGTTTTCTCCTTTATAAAGTAGTTACACAGACACTGACTTCATAAGGTGGTGGAGAATTAGAGAGAATTATTCTAAAATGCCCAGCCTGTGGAAGTTCCCAAACTCGGCTGCCCACGTAGCTGGTCAGGTAATGTTGGAGAGCAGGTGCTGTGACGGGCCCCCTCCACCTGCAGCAAATTGTCACCATGTGAGGAAACAGCTCAGGGAACTCCATCTTCTGGTATCCTGAGAGAAAATGGAATGCTTTTGGGGGGCATCTTCCAGTTTTTAGATACCCATAAGTAATTTAAAAATACCTTTAACATGGCACCTCACCAGGCCAAACATAATGCATCTGCTGGCCAAGTTGGACAGACATTTCCCGGTTTACCTCTGGTGTGGACTGGTGATAAAAATATCCTCAGCTTTTTGCTGTGGTTATTACTACTCCACAAACTGTGATACTGTTTTCCAGTTTGTGGATGGGCTAGTTGAAGAATAGGGAAAGAGCCAATGGCCAATGAGGAACATTGGCCGAATGAGGTCCAAAGGTGTCTCGGGATGTGTGTGTGTGCCCACAAACTTAGGTGTGCTCTACAATCTCAAAACCAAAACTCCATGGCAGTATGTGAATAAGCACTTACCTCCTGGAGATCTAGGTACCCGTCAGGTGTGTGTGTGTGGGGGGGGGGCAAAGAAAGGGCTGGAAATGGGCCCTCTGACTGATGAGGGGACACTGAGTAGAGTCCTGTGGTAGCATGGTGAGAACGCTGAAGGAGCACAGCCACTGTGTCACGGGGTGCACTAACCTGGGGTCAGCAGCCTCCTACCCACTGTTGGCATTGGTTGTGTTGGAAGACAGCCATGCCCATGAGTTGAAGAGTTATTGTCTTGTCTGTGGTTGCTTTCAAGCCATAAAGGCAGAGTCCAGTAGTTGCACCAGAGACCCTATGGGATGTGGAGCTTAAGTTATTTACTCTCTGGCCCTTTGCACAAGACATTTCTTGGAGTCCCACCACAGGCCTCCAAATAGAAGGAATGGCACATCCATTGTCAGCTTCTTGGCTCTCCCACTTACTGCTCCTCGCCCACCAGCCCCTGTTCTCCAGTCTGTCTTCTCCCCACTTACTGGCTTATGCTCAGTCATGGTCATTGCTTCCTCGGAACTTGTGCTTACAGAGGATATGTTGTGGACACTCTGTCCAAGAACCACATCCACATGGACTTTCAACTTCACTCCCACCACTGCCAGAATCATCTTAATCTTCCAGTTCAGACTCAAAAATGAGGACCTGCCTTGCTCAGTTCATCTGTTCTTGTCCGATCACAATAGATGTCTCCGTTCAACCTTCTGGATTGGCTTTTTGTAGGTCAAGGGGCTACTCTGACCCAGCAGGCTGTTGTCTCTAGTATGGTCTTAATACCAAGACTAGGTGATGGGAATCCATTCTCATTCATAATCTTGTCAAGATCCTACCAGGTACATGGCTTTATCCCAATTAGCTGACAGCACCAAGATTCTGAAGTAGAAAGTATTACTCTTATTTTATAGGTGAAGAAACCAAGACCTTTGGAGGTTGAATATCTAACCCTGGATGAAGTACTTGACTAGGGACTGGCAAAGCCAGGCCTCTGGATGTCTCTCCTGGGATGGCCCTAAATCCTGATTCTGTGTTCTTTCCACTTTTCCCCATTGAATTGGCAGAGTCCCTTGGGCTGGACCTAATTGGATGAGGAAGAACTGGCTGGTTGTGCAAAGAGGACAGAGGGTGGGACAGCAAATCAGGGGAGAAAGTCCTCATAGGTGGAGGAGAAGGAGCAGGTGTGGAGTAGGGTTGGCCATACTGCCCAGAGCGAGGAAGCATGGCAGACCGGGCTGGCCTGAAACCCCAAGGGTGGTTTCAGAATCCCAGGGACTGAGTGTGCATAGCATTTCCTGGACCCTTCAGTCCATACCCACTATCCATGTGACTTTAGTAGACCCAGGCAGAAAGGAGAAAAAGAATCACCAGGCTCTGCTGGTTTGAGAGAGTGCACTCTTGGTCACCAATGAGCAGTCAGCTTACAGGTCGCGGCAACTGGGGAGCACACAGCTTTTAAACTCTTATTCCATCTGGTGGGGAGAGTTCGCAAAAGAAGGTTTCTGCAGGGGCATCTGATATTCAGAAGAGATTTGCTGATGTAACAATTATTTGCACTATTTATATTCAAATGTTCTTTTAAAAAAATGCAGCATCCAAATTTACCGATAGTAACTGTGTGCAAATCAGGAAACTTATCTCCTTTTTATAGGCTAAAGTCAAATTACACATTACATTTTTCTCACTTGCAGAATATTAGATTGTAGTGTCTAAATGACTTGTGTTTAGGAAAAAGGTGAATTTTAAGAACAAATTTTAAAACTGCATAAACAGTTTAATGGGTGTTTTCAGAAACGAGCTGCCGTCCCATATTTGTGTGAAACTGGTACTCACATCATCGCTTCTGTTAGAGCTGAGCCCTGAAAATCATCATGCTCAGGTTTTTGTTTATTACCCTGTGGACAACAGGACTGTTGAATAAAGTTCTAAAAAAAAAAGTCGGTTGATGTCCCTGTTTATTCTCCATAGGAGCCAATCAACTTGTCTTCTGACCTGTAATCCGAGATCTGATTGAGTTCTCAATATCGTGCAATTCACAGATTCTATCCCCTTTTACGCACACGTTTGTAGTTGTCACATGGTTTTCAGTGTTCTTAATGAGCTGTTAACAAGCTGTCAATTACCTATGCAAATTAGGGAGCCGCCATTGAGAGGTGGCTCTATCTGGAGTTAAAGAGTGCTACCTTGGAATGTTAGGGGATCAATCATTCTAGCTTTAATAGCTGTCTTCACCCATGTGTCTCTTGTCATGTCTGGGTCTCTTTTCATTATAATACCTACCACATAAGAAAAGCCCTTTGGGAATTTCGAAGGTGCTTAGAAAAGAGCTTACCTAAATCTTTTGTAACTTTTAACTTGGCTTACATATTGCCTTGGATGCACTCTTACTTTTCCATCTCTGCCTTTCTAGGCATACTCCACTGCTGTTCCTGCGCTGATGTGAAGGGGCCCCCGACCACTGTTGCTCCAGCTCTAGGGGACTATTAGGGGTCCTGTGCCCCTGTTTCTTCTGCAGGAAAGATCTTTACCCTCTCCACCCCTTGGTGAGCTCCTGGGCACAGATGCACTGACAATAAATGCCAGGAATGAAAGCTTATTTACTCAGCAGAGTTTGCCGAGCCCCATCTTCCAGGTACCTCTGGATGCAAATGGGAATAAAACCAGGCTCATTGACATCATGGAACTGACATTCTGGAGGGGAAGACAGACAATTAATAGTAACTGCACTAAATAAGGAAATGACATTTGGGCATGGGGAGGTGATGCATGACAAGGCAAAAAAGAGAAAGAGCAGAAGATGAAGGACGTGGAATGGTTGGGGGGGTGGGGGAAGTTGCAATCTAAATAGAATCCCGACTGAGGCCTCACTGAGGAGGCTACATCTGAGCAAAGACTCATAAGAAGGGAGATTGTTGGCCACCAGAATACCTGAGGAGGAGCACAAGGCAGAGCCAACTTCAGGTGCAAAGAGCCTAAGAAGGCTCCAGAAGAGTGAGTTTGCAGGGTAGTGGGGGGTGGGATGGGGCACAGGGTGGCATCTGAAGGAGCTTTGTAGCAGAGACGGTGGGATGAGCAGGACAAAGGCGGATCGTGTGGACTCCTTGGGTAAACTCTTTGGTTTTCCCTCCCAGTGGGCTGGGAAGCCATTGCTGGGTGGTGTTGTTTATGTATTGTTTAAACTTAATAATTCTGGATTTATAGAAGAGTTGCAAAGAGAGCACAAGTGTCCCCTATACCCTTCACTCAGATTCCTCTAATATTCTCATCTTACATAAGCATAGAACATTGATTAAAATGAAGAAATCAGCTTTGGTGCAATATTATTAACTAAACTTCAGACTTTATTTGAATTTTCCCAATTTTTTTTTCTTTTTTCTATTTCAGGATTCAGGTTAGTCTGTCCAGTGTCTCTTCTATCTTTGCTAACTGGTGACCATTTCTTGGTCTTTTCTTGATCTTGACACTTTTGAAAAGCGGTCAGGTATTTGGTAGACTATGCCTCAAGTTGGGTCTGTCCCATCTTTTCTTTATT
Organism: Callorhinus ursinus; assembly: GCF_003265705.2. NCBI lineage: Eukaryota > Metazoa > Chordata > Mammalia > Carnivora > Otariidae > Callorhinus > Callorhinus ursinus. The sequence continues at coordinate 66,227,619 of NW_027397070.1, forward strand.
TTTTATTGTTATGTTAATCACCATACATGACATCATTAGTTTTTGATGTAGTGTTCCATGATTCACTGTGCATATGCATAACACCCAGTGTTCCACCCAGAACATGCCTTCTTTAATACCCATCACCAGGCTAACCCATCCCCCCACACCCCTCCCCTCTAGAACCCTCAGTTTGTTTTTCAGAGTCCATTGTCTCTCATGGTTGGTCTCCCCCTCCGATTTACTCCCCTTCATTCTTCCCCTCCTGCTATCTTCTTCTTTTTTCTTAACATATATTGCATTATTTGTTTCAGAAGTACAGATCTGTGATTCAACAGTCTTGCACAATTAACAGCACTCACCATAGCACATACCCTGCCCAATGTCTATCACCCAGCCACCCCATCCCTCCCACCCCGCACCACTCCAGCAACCCTCAGTTTGTTTCCTGAGACTAAGAATTCCTCATATCAGTGAGGTCATAGGGTACATGTCTTTCTCTGATTGACTTATTTCACTCAGCATACACCCTCCAGTTCCATCCACGTCATTGCAAATGGCAAGATCTCATTCTTTTTGATGGCTGCATAATATTCCATTGTGTATATATACCACAGCTTCTTTATCCATTCATCTGTCAATGGACACCTTGGCTCTTTCCACAGTTTGGCTATTGTGGACATTGCTGCTATAAACATTGGGGTGCATGTACCCCTTTGGATCCCTACATTTGTATCTTTGGGGTAAATACCCAGTAGAGCAATTGCTGTGTCGTATGGTAGCTCTATTTTCAACTGTTTGAGGAACCTCCATACTGTTTTCCAGAGTGGCTGCACCAGCTTGCATTCCCACCAACAGTGTAGGAGGGCTCCCCTTTCTCCACATCCCCGCCAACATCTGTCGTTTCCTGACTTGTTCATTTTAGCCATTCTGACTGGCGTGAGGTGGTATCTCATTGAGGTTTTGATTTGGATTTCCCTGATGCCGAGCGATGTTGAGCACTTTTTCATGTGTCTGTTGGCCTTTTGGATGTCTTCTTTGGAAAAATGTCTGTTCATGTCGTCTGCCCATTTCTCGATTGGATTATTTGTTCTTTGGGTGTTGAGTTTGATAAGTTCTTTATAGGTTTGGATACTAGCCCTTTATCTGATATGTCATTTGCAAATATTTTCTCCCATTCTGTCGGTTGTCTTTTGGTTTTGTGGACTGTTTCTTTTGCTGTGCAAAATCTTTTTATCTTGATGAAATCCCAATAGTTCATTTTTGCCCTTGCTTCCCTTGCCTTTGGTGATGTTTCTAGAAAGAAGTTGCTGCGGCTGAGGTCGAAGAGGTTGCTCCCTGTGTTTTCCTTTAGGATTTGGATGGACTCCTGTCTCACGTTTAGGTCTTTAAACCATTTGGAGTCTATTTTTGTGTGTGGTGTAAGGAAATGGTCCAGTTTCATTCTTCTGCATGTGGCTGTCCAATTTTCCCAACACCATTTGTTGAAGAGACTGTCTTTTTTCCATTGGACATTCTTTCCTGCTTTGTCAAAGATAAGTTGACCATAGAGTTGAGGGTCCATTTCTGGGCTCTCGATTCTGTTCCATTGATCTATGTGTCTGTTTTTGTGCCAGTACCATACTGTCTTGATGATGACAGCTTTGTAATAGAGCTGGAAGTCCGGAATTGTGATGCCGCCAGCTTTGCTTTTCTTTTTCAACATTCCTCTGGCTATTCGGGGTCTCTTCTGGTTCCATACAAATGTTAGGATTATTTGTTCCATTTCTTTGAAAAAAGTGGATGGTATTTTGATGGGGATTGCATTGAATGTGTAGATTGCTCTAGGTAGCACTGACATCTTCACAATGTTTGTTCTTCCAATCCATGAGCATGCAACGTTTTTCCATTTCTTTGTGTCTTCCTCAATTTCTTTCATGAGTATTTTATAGTTTTCTGAGTACAGATCCTTTGCCTCTTTGGTTAAATTTATTCCTAGGTATCTTATGGTTTTGGGTGCAATTGTAAATGGGATGAACTCCTTGATTTGTCTCTCTTCTGTCTTGTTGTTGGTGTATAGGAATGCCACTGATTTCGGTGCATTGATTTTATATCCTGCTACTTTACTGAATTCCTGTATGAATTCTAGCAGTTTTGGGGTGGAGTCTTTTGGGTTTTCCACATACAGTATCATATCATCTGCAAAGAGTGAGAGTTTGACTTCCTCTTTGCCGATTTGGATGCCTTTGATTTCTTTATGTTGTCTGATTGCTGTGACTAGGACTTCTAATACTATGTTGAATAGCAGTGGTGATAGTGGACATCCCTGCCGCGTTCCTGACCTTAGGGGAAAAGCTCTCAGCTTTTCCCCATTGAGAATGATATTTGCTGTTGGTTTTTCATAGATGGCTTTTATGATATTGAGGTATGTACCCTCTATGCCTATACTCTGAAGAGTTTTGATCAAGAAAAGATGCTGTACTTTGTCAAATGCTTTTTCTGCATCTATTGAGAGGATCGTATGATTCTTGTTCTTTCTTTTGTTAATGTATTGTATCATGTTGATTGATTTGCGGATGTTGAACCAACCTTGCAGCCCAGGGTTAAATCCCACTTGGTCATGGTGAATAATCCTTTTAATGTACTGTTGGATCCTATTGGCTAGTATTTTGGTGAGAATTTTTGCATCCATGTTTATCAAGGATATTGGTCTGTAATTCTCCTTTTTGATGGGGTCTTTGTCTGGTTTGGGGATTAAGGTAATGCTGGCCTCATAAAATGAGTTTGGAAGTTTTCCTTCCATTTCTAGTTTTTGGAAGAGTTTCAGGAGAATAGGTATTAATTCTTCTTTAAATGTGTGGTAGAATTCCCTTGGGAAGCCATCTGGCCCTGGGCTTTTGTTTTTTGGGAGATTTTTGATGATTGCTTCAATTTCCTTAGTGGTTATAGGTCTGTTCAGGTTTTCTATTTGTTCCTGGTTCAATTTTGGTAGTTGATACATCCCTAGGAATGCATCCATTTCTTCCAGGTTATCTACTTTGCTGGCATAGAGTTACTCATAATATGTTCTTATAATTGTTTGTATTTCTTTGGTGTTGGTTGTGATCTCTCCTCTTTCATTCATGATTTTGTTGATTTGGGTCATTTCTCTTTTCTTTTTGATAAGTCTGGCCAGGGGTTTATCAATCTTGTTAATTCTTTCAAAGAACCAGCTCCTAGTTTCATTGATCTGTTCTACTGTTGTTCTGGTTTCTAGTTCATTGATTTCTGCTCTGATCTTTATGATTTCTCTCTCCTGCTGGGTTTAGGCTTTATTTGCTGTTTTTCTCTAGCTCCTTTAGGTGTAGGGTTAGGTTGTGTATTTGAGACCTTTCTTGTTTCTTGAGAAAGGCTTGTAATGCTATATTCTTTCCTCTTAGGACTGCCTTTGCTGTATCCCGAAGATTGTCCCATCTTTTCTCATGGAGAGCCTGAGGGTGTGGATCTGGGCAAAGAGCCCCACAGAGGTTATGTGTCCTTCTTGTCCCATAGTGTTGGAGACACATGACTTAACCCGGTGATGTTAACCTTGGTCACTTGGTTAAGGTGGTATTTGCCAGGTTTCTTTGCTATAAAGTTACTATATTTAGTTTTTCATATTCTATCTGTAAGAGTCAAGTTTTTAAGTCCAGTCCACATTTAGGAGAAGCTCATTAAGCTCTGCTTCCTGGAGGGGGGTTGATAGCAAAGGATTTGTAGTTGTATGTTAAAACCACTAGTTTTAACATAGTGGTTAAAGTAAGAAATTGGTGTGTGTGTGGGAGATACTTTGAGACTATGAAAATTCCTTATCTCTTCTTAAAGCTTTTTTCTCTAACCTTAGCATTCATCAGTAAATCTGGCATGCAGCATTCATGAAAATCATGTTCTAATGGGGATTTTCTAGTTCCTTCCTTCCTTCATTGCCAGGTTTTGAGCAGAAGTGAAATCCTTGGTTTCCCTTTGAAGAGTGATTCAAGGGTCATGGATGGAAACAGGAAGCCAGCTGGGGGCGGGGGTTGGGCACTGCAGTGATTCAGTTAAGGGATGATGATGTGGAACAAGGCAGAAGCAGTGCTCATAGGGTGAAATGGTTGAACTCTGGACAGAAGAGGGAAAGAGAGAAATGGCATTTCACCACCAGATGGATTGTGAAGCTGTTGGAATCATGGAGAGGCCAGTGGTAGAGAGGGGCAGCCAGGGGTATGGCAGGTTTTCTGGGCTGATCGGGTTGGTGTAAGTCAGGCACTCAGTTGCATCCGACATCCCGGTGGAAAGCTTGGATAAGCAGCCAGATAACAGAGTCAAAAGTCTGAGGGAGAGGTCCTTTGACTATGTTCAAAACTTCTTCATGCCGAATTTGAGATTTCTCCATAGTGTATCCTCAGTAAGTGTTCTTATTTCAAAGGTTATAAGATATGTCATAAACTCAGAGAAGACTCAGACACCAAATAATTAGTGCAGAGAATTCATAACCCCCCCCCAACAAACTATGAATTCATAAGGACAACAGCAAACAATAAAAGTTGGCAAAAGGTATGAGGGCAGTTCACAAAAGTGGAACCCTGAGCATTCGATAAACATTTGAAAATATGTTCACTGAAAGCTGGAAAAAAGCAAATTAAAGCAATGGTAGGATGCTGTTTTATACACACCAAATTGCCAAAAATTAAAGGGTCTGATGATACCAAGTGCTGGGGAGAATGTTTCACACCTGGCTGGTGAGAGTGTAAATTGGTAAGCAGCGCAGCGAAATCTAGGGAAGAAAACTGGTGACTAGAGTGGAACATAGGCTCTGCAGCAACCCTGTGAGGAATCATTCTTGATTCTATCTACCTCCTTTTAGCTGGAAGAGTTGAGCAAGCTATTGAATCTCTCTGCACCTCACTCTTCACATCTGTGAAATGGGGATAATACTATGGTCTAGTTGTGTTGTTCTAAAAATAACATAAATTAATATATGTAAAGCTGTTAGGTCCTGATGGATCATAAATTCTCCAGTAAGAGTTAGCTAATAGTATTAGTAAAGTAAAGGATCTCTTACTGCACTGACTGGCAATTCTACTTATAAAAGTAAAATCAAAGAAAATATGCCTAAAAAGACTGAAACAAAGGATTTTTAAGGCAGCAATTATTTGTTAAAGTAAAATATTGGAAATGAACTAAAAGCTCATTCTCAGGATAAGAAAAATGAACATTGAAATGTTTATTACATATGATATTGTGAATATCATATTCATATATATTGTGTGGAATATTATAGTATGGTGAAATGTATAAGCTAGAGTTACACGTTTAGAAATGAATCAAAATATTCAGTCAAACAAGTAAATTTCAGACTGTACAATCCTCATTCAGTCTGCTAAAATATGTTGGTTGGCTTGAAGTGTATGAAAAAACCCTTAAACTCTTGCATGTCCATGTTGGAAAGGGAGAAGTCATTTAGTAGATCTTTCAGACAAGTTTGGATATACTTCTTTGATACTATGCCAAAACTCAGTAAGTGGTAGTTTCTCAAAGTTTAGTTGTAATGTGAAATCTGAAACTATATCAATGAGTTTTTCATACTTGGTTCTATTAAAATCCATTGTCTGTCTTGAACTTTGAATGGAATTGATGGCAAATCCATGTGTGATTTTGTAACATTATATATCGCTCTTTAGGAAAATACTGGTTCACTGAGTTATGTAAATCTTCTAATTTTTGATACCTTTAATTATAAGATACTTTTAAAAATCACATTAATAATATTACCAGTGATCTCATCAGAAAAGGTTGTAAGTATTGAAGAGCTGTCAGGCTATGGCAACAGATGGGAGTTTTCTAAAATTCAAATATTTTAATTTGAATCCTGATACTGTCAGTTCTTTCCTTTGAAATGACAGGCTCATTTTATTCATTTTTGAGAAAAATGCCTGAGAAACACTCAAGTCTGAACAACCATAATTTTTCTGTAGGTTATTCTTTTAAGTGAAAATGTTGCTGCATGAAAAAGTGGCTAGTTCAGCTGGCAACTCAAGCACTCATATGTGTTTTCCTCAGGACAAGCATCATCCTTTGGGGTACAACTGAAGTGCTCTATGTGTACAAGCCATTTTTTTTTCTTACACAGAATATCTAAAAGAAGTGCCCATGAGAGTCAAGATATAATAAAGTTAATCGTCTTACTGCTCCATGAAGGATATTCTTCAGGGAAACTTGCCTTTAAAAAACACTTTTTGTTTTGTTTTGTTTTATTTCATGTGTGTGGTGGTTAATAATCCAATGACTGCTAAAAGGGTTTGGTGGCACTGCCCTGGCTCATGCTAACGAACCAGCAGTTTTACCATGTGTAGCTTTTGTACCATTAGTACACATGCCGATAGAGTAAAAAGAGACAAACGGTGTCTTCGAATTACTATAGAAATAATTTTGACCTTGTAGACACCATGACTGCATCTTGACCATAGATCACTCTTTGTGAACTGATGTTTTAACACAAAACCAGACATTTCGGTTGCCTGGTTGGTTGGTTTGCTTCCATTGCCCTTCTCAGAGAATTGTTCCAGCTTCTGAAGTGGGGGTAGCAGGCCATATAATCTCTTTCTTCCCTCCAATCCTCCAAAACATGTTCAAGAAAGGGTGAGAAGTTGGCTGGAAAGCATCTGATCCATTGGTAAGGCAGTCAGTGGTCCACTGGGTTCTCTTTCTAGAGAGTTCAAATAAGTCACAGAGATGTATCTAATCAGGCAGCAGTGGCACGGGAAATGAGGGGGCCATACCTAGTCAGGCAGAAGTAGGTATTGGAAATGGGAAGCCATACCTAGTCAGGCAGAAGTTGGCATGGGAAATGGGGAATCATATTGAATGGAAGCCATTTTTATCCACCTAAGTGCTGACAAGAAGGTAAAGGAAGCTGTTGTGTTATCGGTAGGTGGAAGCTTGAGAACAATGTAACATAGTGAATAGTGGGAATGAGAGCCCGTGAAGTGTCATGGAGATGAGATAGATAGATAATGGAGAGAGAGACAGGGGCAAAGAGATACAGAGACACAGAGAGGGAGACAGAGAGAAAAAGAGATAGTAATCAAAAGAGAGAGACTTAAAAAAGACAAAGAGATAAAGAGATGGAGAGAGAAATAGAGATAGGAATCGAGAAATACATAGAAATGAGAGGGAGAATGATACACAGAGAGGGGTTAGGAAAATGAGAGAGAGAGAGAGAGAGAGAAACTGACTTCCAATAGTTCCCTTTTGTTTGTTAATTCGATTACATTTCCTAACAACATAGAACATGACAAAGGCTCTAGGGGAGATTCAAAGTGAAGAGGGAATTAAAACTTTGAAGTCTTTAATTATGAGCATGCACCAAGAATCTTAAAAACCTCCATAGAAATTCACTTGAAATACAAACTTCAGAACTTTTGGATGGTACAAGGTATAAGTCTATCTTTGTTTCCATCCATCTCAAGAGGACATTTATGTTAAAGAATAGGTTTTAATGTCAGAGTCACAATTTAGGCTCCTCACCGTGAGCCACCAGTAATCCTGATTGCTCTGAAACGTACAGTGGATCTGGAGACCAGGATTAGACACAGTCTTTCTGCCATATGCCCTCTTTAGGATTCTTTCTGAAACAATCCTCACCAGATTGCCTGCTAATCGTCCCCTGGCATCTCCGTGGTCAGAATGCCATTTCCGGCTTTATTTTCTGTTTTCTGTTTGTGCATAAGATAATCTTTTTTTTTTTTCCATCTGCAAACTCTAGGGGGTAAATTTTGAGCATGATGCACGGAGGTTTAGCCATGGGACTCTCATTACTGTTAATGGGAATGACAGCACTCAGTTTCAGAGCCCAAGAACATTTACCCCTTGGATGATGGTGTTTTGTGCTGGTTTTTTAATTGTATTTACAAATAAAGCTGGCATGCAAAGAGCAGCAGTTCCTGGGAAGGTGGCATTTTAGAAAACGGGAGGGAGACGGACTATCCTTGGATCCCCAGCCTAATGCAAGGCAGATTTGGAGAGAGGTGTAGTGGGGTTCTAGGCATCTTTTTAAAAAATTGTAGTTATATACCCATAACATAAAATTTACCATTTTTAAGTGTACAGTTCCGGAGCATTAAGTGCATTCATCCATCACTGTCATCCATCTCCAGAACTTTTTCACCTTCCCAAATCAGAAATTCCATACCCATTAAACACTACCGTTAAACACTAACTCCCCCTCCCCCCTCCCCCAGCCCCTGACATCTTCCATTGTACTTTCTTTCTCTATGAATTTGACTACTCTAGGTACCTAATGTAATTCGAATCATGTGATATTTGTCCTCCCGTGGCTGGCTCATTTCACTTAGTACAATGTCCTCAAGTTTCATCCACGTTGTAGAATGTGACAGAATGTTCTTCCTTTTTAAGGCTGAGTAATATTCCATTGTTTGGAGAGAGCAAATTTGTTTATCCATTCTTTCAGCAATGGACTCTTGGGTTGCTTCCACCCTTTGGCTATCATGAATAATGCTGTTATGAGCATGGATGTACAGCGATAAGTCCCCATTGCACTAGGTTATATTTCAACCAGTAACGCATAAAAGTTCCAATTTTTCCACATCCTCACCAACCTTTGTTATCTGCCTTCCCTCCCTCCCTCCCTCCTTATTCCTTCCTTGATAATGGTCGTCCTAATGGGCATGAAGTTTCTCTGCATCTTGACAACACCCCAGATAGATCATGTATACTTTCATTGCTTTTTTCCCCCCCTAGCTCCACTTTCCTTGAGTTTTCAAATTCAGAAAATACTCCCCAAGCTCCAGAACTGACCAGGTGTCCCCACTGGAAGCACTGAAAATACCCCCTATTGCTACAGATGTTGCCTCATTTCTAATTTGTGACTTCTAAATTGATGTCCCTCCCTAGTGTCTGTGCTCGGTTAAGGCGGCATCTGTCCCTTATCCCTACACAGAATCTGGCACCTAGTAGGCACTCAATAAATATTTATCGAATGAATGAATTTAAATCAACTCTTCTGTGCAACACATGTATCTTTAAATATGAAGAACAGAAAAGGTTTATTACCAGGATGACTATATCAAAATTCAGTGTGTGTAGTAACAAAATAACACGACTGTAAACACAGAGATGGGAAAAAGTAAATTGACTAAATTATCAGTGTCATTTTGATTTCAGAAAGTGCTGCTTCTTTACACATAAGCAGTTACAAATGCAGCCTATAAAAGTTAATATTCATAACATGATTATCTTTCAATGAAAGTATTAGGGAAACACAAAATAATAATAATGTAATGTACAGGGGGCGGGCTTCCATGGTAACCTTGGCACATCAGTTTAAGCATTTAACCAGGGACCTGTGGCTCTTTAAGACAGGAGGCTCTGACACCCAGTTTCAGAGTGACCCTCAATAAGCACATTGGAGATCATGATTACTTGGCACTTCTTGATTACTGATTATTTAGAAGGCACTTTGGAAATTACAGATAGCTGGCTTGCCCAGGGGAATTACAATCCACATACGATAAACAAGGTAGAAGCTGTGTAAGGAAGATTAGACAAAAAACATTAGAAGTCCCCAAGTTTTAATTTTATTCTTTTCCAGATCAAGCCACCGATAGTTTTCTTCCTTCCTTCTTTCCTTGCTTTTAGTTTATTCTATGGTCGTTTGCCGATTTCCGAGGAAGGAATAGACAACCGTGTTTGTGTGCAGGTGTGTGGGAGGGGGTCCAGTAGACACTGGGCTGGGGGCGCTGTATAAGATGAACATGGAATGAGGAAGAATGGTGATGTTTAGGGTTTGGCATTGGAGAAGAGGTGGTGGGGATCATTTGGCACCTTCTCTGTTTTACAAGCAACGAGGTTCTGATAGGGAAGGGGTCTCACTGGGGCCAAGAATCATACTGCTTAGTAGCAGCAGAGGTGGGTATAGAAGCCAGGCCTGGCAGGGGGTTGTACAATGGAGGTTGGAAGACTTCGACTACCCTGGATATGAAATGAAGATGCTTGCCCTGATGAGTGAGACATGACCATACGGAGAGATTATAGCAGGAAGTGATGATATCGGTTGCTGGCTCCCACCAACCCAGTCCTCGAGATTGGTCACAGGGAAGCCCCTAACAGGGCTGACGTCCCTGTTCAGCAGAGTGGGCATAGTGCAGGGGTCAAATGGTACATTTAGGGTCCCACAGAAGTGTTTTGCTTTTAATTTCCTTGATAATCAGAAGACAAATATAACAATAACAAATGTATAGTAATGAATCCAGCCTGGATTAGATTCCTCTTTATACCAACCCAGTTATAAGATACAGTTTTTAAACTACTTTCATAGAGGGAGGAGCACCCAAAGGCAAAAAATGCTTCAGACCCACAGGAGTCATGATGCAGCTTTGCTTCCAAAATCTCTAATCTTAGCTCAAATTTCTCATTGATCACTTCCATATCAGTTCAGTTCTTTTGTGAGCAAGCTGCGCTCAAGATCCAGCATGAAAAAAAGTGACTGTATTTCTATATTATTTACAACTTTCAGCAGCAAGGAACAGAAAATCAATTTAAATTGGCTTAAACAAAAGAGAGTTTAGTGGCTCTTAAAACTGAAAAGTCTAAGGTTCTTCAGCTTCAGGTATGCTTGGACCCAGGTGCTCCAGGGATGACCATTGGAATGTGTCTTCTCCTCTCTGAGCACGGCTTTCTCCTGCATTGGCGCTATTTTCTGCCAGGCTTGTGTTGGAGACATGCTAACCAGCAGCTTGGGACTTACATCCTGCTAGGTTAGTTTCCCAGGGGCTCCCAACACACGTCCCAGTAATTGGCACTTGTTATAATATGCCAGGCACTGTGCTAGATCTTTACTTGCATGATCTCATTAAATCCTCAACTTTAGCTTAGGGGATAAGATGTAGTCTTACTCCTCTTTTAGAGGCAAGGACCACTGAAGCTTGAGGACATTAGCTGAGACGTGGCCCTGAATTTCTGTGACTTGCATGAAGCCAGCTCTCCATGGCAGAGCAGCCCAAGCTCTTTAGCTGGCATTGGGAGTTCTCTATGAAGTGAACCGTACAGTCCCCTTTAGCCTTGTGGTCACTCTTCTTACTTCACGGGGCCTCTCTCAAGTTGCAGGTTTTCCTAGCTCTAGACATTCATGGGAGCTGTCCCTCTTCCCAGGCTGCTTTCCCTCTTTACCTCTTCAAATCTGTCTCTGCGGTAGAGGCCCACATCCAATGCCTCACCACTTCCATGATACCATAGTGGACAGTATCTCCAGTAGACTACCCCCACATTTTACCTCCTTCCTCTGGTGACTGCTGGCACTTTCTCCTGTATAGTAATCATTATATGGATGCCATCTCTCCTACACAGGGGGAAACTTTGGGATCAAATTAATCCTACCCCATTCCCTTAGATGCCCCCATAGAACTCGCCATCCCAAAGGTGCTCATTAAACATTAGTTCATGAATTAATAACTTGACTCACCAGGCCCCCAAAATATTAACTTCTATTCATGAAGGCTCTGCCTTATGCCAGGTACCCTCATGCATTATCCCTAATCTTCACATGACCTCCTTGGAGAGCTAAGACTATTAAAGGCCTGAGAGATAAAGTGTCCAATGTCATAATGCCACTCAGGAGGGAAGATGTCAGCATTTGAATCCAGATTTGTCCAAAGCAAAACTCCATGTTCATTTTTCTTTTCTTTTTCCCCATACCAAATGTTTGATGTATAGTTGGGACTAAAAGTAGCACCTCTTAACTCTGAGTTCAGTGCCTTTGAAAGTACTCTAAAGCTCCAATGGTGAAGAACCCTGTCTGTTGAGTCACTTTATATGGCATCTCTACTGATCACTGTGGGCCATTTGGGGCCTCATCAATTCTTTTTATTGGTGAAGGTTATCTTTGGTAATAAGAAAGAAAAATCTTGATATAGAGAAATAAATGGTAATTATAAAACAATTTGGATATAGAATAGGAGAAAAAGGGGATGTCGTCAATTCAAATGTGTTCATGTTGAAAAAGACAGCAGCAAGGATAGCTCATAGGATAACCCATAATTCCTTTCTTCTTAGCCTGATCTGCTTGTCCCAGCCACCAGTTTGCAATCTCATTTATCTGTTTTTCAACTGGTATCAATATATCTTTGTTGTCCCTCAGCACAAAGCGGTTGGGTCACAGGGTGGAGGTGCTAGGAGGAGGCATTCGGTAAGCATGTAATTGCCAAGGTCAGCAGAATTTCTGCTTCCCTATGACCCAGCCTAAAATATTGTCACACACCCCTCTGGCCCACCGTACTATTTTACTATTTTATAGTACTTAACCACCATGTGGATCATCTTTGTCATTTATTTGTTTACCTTTTTGTTGTCTATCTCCCCCTCTAGAATGTACATAAACCCATACTTCTTGGTGGTTGTGTTCATGGTGCATCCTCAGCTCTTAGAACATCACCTGGCATATAGCAGGTGGGGAAGGAAAGGATGGACTGTCATTGGGTGAATAATGGAACTAAAACCATTCAGTAGAACTCATTGTCTAGCTTGCCTAGACAACACCCTGGTCTTTTCTGGCTCCTATTTTCAAACAGACCCAATTTTGCCATGGCTTCTGGAAACTGGGCCTGAGGGATTAGTAGGTTTTTCAGGGGACAAAGTAGAAGAACATCCCAGGCAAAGAATTACTATGAGAGGAGGAAATACCAACCTTGCATTTTATTATCACCATGTTTTTGCAAGGCTCCTTGAAAAGTTTGGAACATGTCATCAAGTGATTAGAGGGAACTTCTTAGAGTGGCACCTGGGCATTGATTTTTAGATGATTGAAAATGGATACCTGCTCATCTGGTGGGATGCCAATCAGGGCCCAACCCCTCCTTAAGTCAGTAGAAATTGCCATTACAATCAATGGTTTGCACTGAGTGTAAATCCTCCAGTCAAATCACTAGGAAGTGATCAATACAACTGCTCTTTTGATGTCAATAAGAAAATGGTGTGTAAGGTAAGTCGATGGGGAAAGTTTCCAACTTTTCTCAGTAAACTTTTGATTCTTGGGCAATTTACAAATTGGAGTGATGTGCCCAGAATACCCAGGTTTACAGCTTCCTCTTCAGAAATCCTCACTGGTCTCTCATCAATCCTTGAGGCTCTTGGTTTCCAGTGGCAGCATTTTAGCCTTTAAACACATAGAAAGGAAAGAACATTATGGTATGTTTGACATATAGCAAGCAGTTTTTCTTTCATTTACTTGCAATCACGTAAATAGAAGAAAGAGAAAAGAGCACCCCAAACAACCTCCCGTCTCTTGCCATTCCATCAGTTACCTCATATAATCAATGAAGTTCCTGAAGGGAAATTGAGCTGTAATGGCTGCCTCTTAGAGCCTACAATCAGAGTGAGAGCTTCTTGATGAGCTTGATATTCAACTTATCCAGATGACTCTCCTTGGACTAATTAGGATTGGGTGAACTTGGGGAAAATGAAGAGGTTGGTTGGGATATAATGAAACCCTTGCTTCTGAGCTGCCTCAGAGTTACAAAGCTAAATGCCCTGGCATGGGAAGTCAGGGGCCCATGGGCAATTGGTCCCCTTGGTTCCATGTGGTGGCCAGGAGGCCAGAGAATGTAGGTTTCCTTCTGCCTGTAAGTTTCCTCTTGCATAGTAAGCATGGCCAAAACTGACAGTCCTCATCCTGGCCTCTCAGGGCCCACCAGGAAACAGGACGTCAACATCTTATCATTTACCAGCTGAATGACTTTAGGCAATGACGATGATGATCAATACAATAACAATAACAACAATATCATCAGCTGACATATGTTGGGCACTTACTACATGAGTAGCATTGTTTAAGTGTCTCTCATACATTTACTTATTAAATTCTCATTGCATTCTTCTAATTTTTTGTATAAGGAAGCTGTGGCATGTAAAGGTCAATTAACTAGCCCAATGTCACACAGTCAATACAAGATTTGAACCAGGGTTTCTGGCTCTAGAGCCCAGAGAGCTGGTGGCTCTCATCACCAGCAAGCCAATCTTCCTCCTGGACCCCATTTTCTCATTTCTTCAGGGCTGTAGTCCCGAGGGCTGGGTGAGTGTAGATGTGAGTGCTTTCTCTGTAAATGATACCAACAGAAATTAGTACAGTCATCCCTTTGATAAACGGAGGGTCAGACTCAGAGCATATGATTCCTACTAACCCCTGCCCTAATAGCGTGGGGCTGAGAACACAGTAGGACCATCTTTACCTCAGGTTTTAATCCCCCCTTTTTCTTTTTAAAGATTTATTTATTTATTTTAAAGAGAGAGAGTGTGTGAGCAGGGGGTGGGACAGAGAGAGAGGGAAAGAGAGAATCTCAAGCAAACTCCTCTTTGAGTATGGAGCCTGCCAAGGAGCTCGATCCCAGGACCCTGAGATCATGACTGGAGCTGAAATCAAGAGTCAGATACTCAACCAACTGAGCCACCCAGGTACCCCTGAGTTTTCTTTATTTAATGTCAATATTTATACATCTGGCAGTTTATTAGACTCATGATCTAAATTCTGAAGTTCTGATTAGTCATGTTACTGTGTTCTCATCTGCCAGGTAGGTACACTTCATTGCAACTTTGCACATGGCCTTAGCTCCATGACATGATGACTGGTATTTTGTGGCCTGTATTAGTCAGGATGAGCTAGGTAATGCTGTTGTAACAAACACACCCTAAATCTGACTGATTTATAAAACCAGAGGCTAATTTCATGTTGTCTCTATGTGGGGTGGTGCCATATCTTTTCACTGTGGAGTCTGGGTTGAGGGAGTAAGCAGTTTCTCAAATTGCTGGTTTCATGAGAAAGAGTTCTGAGGTCTCAGCACCAGCAATCAAAAGGGAAACATGTAACTTCTATTTGTGTTATGGGCTGGGATTCATCACTCAGCTCCATTCGAAGTCAAGGAGGGTAGGAAGTACAATCCTGCAATGTGCTGGGGGAGTAGACAGCTGGATATATCTGGTACACAGCTCCAATGGGTACCACATGATCCCCAAAAGTCAATCTAGTCTCAATGACAAGAAAGGAATCTATTAAATGAGAATACAAGAGAAAAAGTGATGAGTGCTTTAAATGTCAAAAATGATGCCAAGAGAATGGGAAAAAGAATACAGTTTTGCACATCGGTTAGGTTCAAAGATCCTTGCATATGGGTTTCTACTGACCTCTCAACAGTCTTACAAGACAGATATAATTAACTCCACTTTTCACTTAGTAGGAAAGATTAGAGAGCTTAAGAATTGTGCCAGGCCAGTTGAGGCAGAGTTACTCTTTCCTCTATATCCTTCTGTTATGAGCAAGTAGAGGGGTTGGTCCTTATCTTATCCCAGTGACCCCAAAGACAGTGTCTGTCATGAAGTAGATTCTCAATAGATGATGATTGAAGGAAGGAGCCATTGGAGGAATTGCTTCCTGATTCAAGAACTAGGTTGGATCTGCCATATATATTTAAGTATGGCCAATAAGTGGTAGCAGGTGAGCAAGAGTTCCACCACCAGCTGTGGCCAAAGCTCTCCAGAGTGGTGTTCTTTCTCTCTCCCTTTTCTCCTCCTCAGGGACAAGTTCTCATACATGGCTTGGGGAAATGTTACTTTCTGTGCACTCCCCAACTACCCAAAACAGTACAACCCAAGGTCCCTTAACATTTTTTTCTTATCCTTTTATTCTTCCTTTATTTCGTATTTATTTTTTATTTCCATTATTTTTGTTCTTTGGAATTTTGGAAGAGTGACTATATAGCCCACTTTGTATGTGGATCTGAAATGCAAAAATCAAAATGGTACAACTAAAGAATTTTCTATCGCACATCTGAGATGTTGAGTTCTTTTCACTTCTTGAAGTGTTTTGCATGTTACCAAGTAGCGTAACACTATAAATTCCACAATAAACATATGAACATTTGAGGTAATGATTGCAGAAATAATAAAAGCAACTGTAAATGCACTTATTTGTTAGCAGGGCAACCCCTTTTTGAGAGGGATGCACAAACTTAATTATTCAAAGAAGCAGATGCTTCAAGTAGAGGCTCTGCCTGCATCCACTGATTATTCAGGAAATGTTTTTGAGCAACTAGTTGTAAAAACTACTTCAAAATAGTATCTCTTCACTGAGAACTCATTGCTCTCAGCATTGCTGTAAAGCATTAAATACGATCTCAATAATCCTCACACAACTGCATGGAATGTATGGGAAACAGGCAATCTTGTGTCTCCATTGTCCAGATGAAATAACAAGGCTTGGGGATGGGAAACACTTTGTCTAAAGTCATAGGGCTGGTAGCTCAGTCCTGTCCAGCTTTTGAGGTCCGCCTGATAACAATTTTACCTCAGTGACCCATTGTTAGCAAGTGCAGATTATATAGCCATAGAGTCACTCACTCTGCAAGTCTAAAGTGCTACCAGACAACCGTTAAACCTACTCTCTAATATGTAAGGGGGAACTGAGGTCCAGCGAGGGGGTAGCACCTGAGTTATCCTTTCACTTTGTAGCAGGACTGGGGCTCATGTCTAAAAGCCCTGGATCTTAGAAAGTGGAGTTCCTTGGGCTCTCTCTGGATTCAGACAGACTGAATTAAAACTCATCTCTGCCATGGCAGAACTGAGTGATCTCAGATGCACACGAGGCTCAATTTCCCCATCTGTAAAACAGATAATGCTACGTGTATATGTGTGCGTGCATGTGTAAACCATGCCTATGTGAGGGATAAATGGGTTAATGAATGGAAAGCTTGCCTCATCAGAGATGTAATCATTTATTTGGTAATGACTATTATGAATCCACTGCACTCTACTGTGATAATTTTCTGATATTGCATTGAGCTGCCTTTGCGATATTTTTGTTTGAGGTTAGTTAGAGTCAAGAGGTGAGGGGCTGGCCATGGCCAGCAAAGGAAGAAGAAGTGGCTGCAGGCAATGCAATTTGCATCTGTGATCTCCATGTCTAGGTCAAGAGACCTCTAGAGTCAAGGAGGACTTTGGCATCTGACCACCATGCAGGTAGAGAAAGTAAGCTTGTCATTAGCACATAAGACCATGAGTAGGAAGACCTGTCCAATTGGTCTTGCCAAAGTGGTTAAAAGTCAGTCTACCAGAGTGCCTACCCCAGCCACACTGGGGAAAAAATACAGTCTCCAAAGCTCTTCTCAGGATGAAAAGCCATCACCTTGTCCCTTTTCCTGGTCCCTAGAAGTGCTCACCAATGACCCCTAAGTCCCAGGACCCAGAGGAGCCAGCACAGTGTGTAAGCAGTGTGTGCAGCGTGGCAGCCTCCACCATCTCTGCCCCATGCTTGCCAGGACCTTGGGCAAGTCACACCCCTCTCCTGGCTTCTGAACCTAATGAGGCACAGTGAGAAAGGGAGTGCCATTTGCTGGGGCTTTGTCACATGACTTCTGTGGGGCTAAATCTCCTTGTGTAGGAGACAATCATTCCTAGCCCAGAGGAGGATATTGTTAAGGTCAAGTGCCATAGCACAGGCAGAGCTCTGGCACAAAACCTAGTACTTGGTGCTCAGGTAATGGTAACAATGATCATCACACTGAATATATTTTTCTTTACATGACTATGAGCTCCTTGAGTACAGGGGCTCTATCTTCTCATTACCTCTCTACTTTGATGCTCAAGACACTGTCTAATGAAGAAGAAAAGGAGCAACAATGACACCAACACTTCTTAAGCACCAACCCTGTGCTAAATACTGTCCTAAGACCTTTAAATGCATTAACTTCTTGAATTCTTACAACACCCTTATGATGTGGTGTCATCCTCCCATGTCACAGATGGGGAAACTGGCACACAGAGAACTCACATAACTTGCCCACGTTCATGCAAGTACGCTGAGATTATAGCGGGTACTCACTAAGCATTGAATGGATGGTTGAGTGGCTGGCCCTGACCCCAGCTGTTGACCCTGACTCTGGCCCTCTACATGTTCCTACCATTTTTTTGGGTGCTGTGCAGTTTGTCTGGCTGGATTTGGAAGTGGCGCTGGAGACAGTGATGAAGGAGGGTATGGGTTCTTCCGTGTGACCTGCCTGTCCTACCTGCACAGCCGTAGTGAAAATGATGGGAGATGAATAAGAAAAATTGGGATAGCAAATAGAGCACTCATGTAGCTTTCCACATGCAAAAGCCTCCCATGTAGCAAGATGCAATTAGCTCTCCAAGCCATGATGCATAGGCAAGAAATGAAATAGGCTTGCAGTGATTTTATTTTTATACCTGGGTCCGCCCTTGGTTCATCCGCCTAGTTAGCACTTTGGAACCTCCAGCTGACTCTGCACTGCCTGCTAGCTTTAACACACTTCTACGCCAGCTTGCTGCACAGCCCCAATGTCGAACACACGAGGCCAACAGCTGCCTGGAGGCGTTCTCCGTAGAAACTCTCATATCACAACAGAAGTTACCTTTCCACTATCACGCCATGCCTCTTCCTTCCAACAGTGAGCAACAGAGCAGGTTGCAGACGCCAGGCAGTGTTACAGAAATGTCCTAATAGACACATCAGGGGAAAGTGGGGCAGCCAATGCATACTGGAAACCTTTCCATCATGCCTCCTCTCCCAGATAAGCAGATGAAACATCCTTAATTGCTCTGAGAAGATCTGTTTGCATCCCGTACCATGCAAACCTAAAATGATAACCTAAAGGAAATTACCATTGTCTTCTTCACTGCCCCCCCAGACTCCAAGACATTTGCATGAGGACATATTTTGATTTTTCTCCTTCCAGAAGATGAACTGTATCTGTTTCTATGAATGCAATAATTATTTTATTACCCGGCTTCTATCTGGGCACACATTCCATTTTCAAATGTAAATAATCATTTCCACCTTTAATAAATTAGATGGAACCTGTCTTGCTCGGAGAATGAACATTTCAATATCTTTAGGCACACAATGACATCGTATCAATATTTAAAATCATTTTATGCATGTATTCCAGGCTGTCCAACTTCATTAAGGCCATTCATCAAGCCTCTAGCTAGAGTGTATTCCCATTGGACTTGTAGGCCTGGGGGCCTACCAAACAGAAATTTAAACTAACTTGCCTTTTTAATTCACATTATTCTCAAATATTCTCTTTTTTAACTCCCTGCCATGACTAAGGCATTTAGACTAGGCCATGATTCGGTACATGTCAACATTTAACTGACACAATCCCCATTAGTATGTCTGAATGTGTGTGTCCCGGTAAAATACAGTATACCCATTCCCCCCTCTTCGTTGATAAATTACCTCTACTTCCTCCCTGCACTTGGCAATAATTTGAGTTTATTGCTCGATGTTTCTGTTAAATATTTACAAACATTTTAAACTATGTATAAACGGAATCGTCAATGTTTTGTAAGTCTCCATTCTCTCACCCGACTCCAAAATAATAAATCTCTTAATCTATTTTTTATATTTCTGAGGATGCCCCGCTTGAACCCTGAATGCTAGGAATAAGAATATTCTTGCAAATCAGATCAGCCCCTCTGCTGGCCATCTCTGTACATCAGGACAGATTTGTCCCCAAGATGTGCATTATCTAGCTGACACTGAAATCCCATTCTGCAATGCCAATAAGCAATTAAGTCATGCTGAGAAAATTGCAATAAAACCTTCCCAAACAGGGCACCGACCCGGGGAAGGCTGGAGAGGAGGCTTCCTCCATGATGCCACCTCGCCAGGCAAACTCAGTGAATGCACAGTTATAAATCAGGGGCAACCAGGCGTCCATGAGTGAAGTGGCTCCGTGGGAAAAAGGGGGGCGTTACATTAGTTTCTTAGGGCTGCCATCACAAAATACCACAGACTGGGTGGCTTGAACAATTGATATTTTTTTACCCTCACAGTTCTGGAGGCTGAAAGTCCAAGACAGAGGTGTTGGCAGGGTTGGTTTCCTGAGGCCCAACTCCTTGCTTTGCAGATGGCGGCCCAGTTGCCGCATGCCCTCTTTGTCTCCGCTCTGTGTGTGTACTGCCCTGGCATCCGTTCATGTGTCCAAATCTCCTCTTCTTCTAAGGATGCCAGTCATACTGGATTAAGGCCCACCCATGTGACCTCATTTTAACTTAATCACCTCTTTAAAGGCTCAATCTCCAGATACAGTCACATTCTCGGTTGGTTAAAGCCTTCCATGGTGGGCAAAGCCTTTTCTTCTCTGGTTCATCTAGCACAAGTCCAGTCTCCCTCTCTTGAATGCATATGAAAGCAGCGCATGTGTTCTCCTGAAGGAAGTTCTGTGGTCGGCTTAGCTTCTCTGAGTTCCTGTTCCCTCTGGAGTCCAGTGGGGATAAAGACCACTTACATTACACAGTTCTTATAAGGATTAAAGGACCTAACAAATGAGCCATTGGCTGCCTGACAGTAGACATTCAATGCATGTCAGCAAATCTGAATCGAATGGCATCAGGGAGGCAGCGTTTAAACTTGGGGTGAAAAATGCACAGTGTTTGGAGAGATGGAGCGGAAAAGTGAAGATATTCCAGGTGTACGGAGGAATTGACTGTTGCCTTTTCTTCATATTTCTTCCCAGTTTGGGGGCTTTGGGGGATTTATTTTTTAATGTTGGGTGGTTGCATTTTCAAGTCAGTCATGTGTTCAATGTAGTAATAGAACATTATTTGAGTTACTTCCAAAATGAAGTGCTTATATAAAAAAAAATAGTTGAAGAGCTCCCATAATATTAAATTGTTCTGCACTGTGTGTGCCCAAATCCTCAATCTTTTCCAAATTCAGTACTTCACAGTTTTAAGAGCCCTTCATTTTAGAATTGAATGGGGTGTTCTGGGCATGTGCACTGTGGGCCACTTTAGACTCTGACGATTGTGCCGATGATGTTAAGAGCGCTCCAGCTACATGGAGCACAGCCCTGGCATGCATCTGTCTGCTCTCATGAGCCCCTTCTAGGCTGGAGGCCGACTGGCCTCTGGAACATCTGTGCCCATGTGGGTAACACTGGGCTGGATCCACTTCAGGCCTTGAGGCCTCTGGCACAGCATTCTTGCTCTGGTTTTGAACAGAGGTCTGGATCCCAAGGAGAACTGCATGATTAGGTAAGGGACAGTGGGGTTTATTTCCATAAGGCCAACCACGATGAAATCCCTGCAGAGTTGATTTGTCCGTTGTTGGAAGGACAGAGACAAATAGTCATTAAAATGCTACCTTGTGCCAGTTGCTAGTATGTATATTCACGTGGTCTGTTCATGAACAACAATGTGGTGTAATAGTCACACAGCACGAAGACTGAAACTCAGAGAGATTAAGAAACATTCCTACAGATGTTAAGGACCAGCCTTGCGTCTGGAAACCCAGTCTGCCTTATTCCAGTATCCACACCCTCTTCACAGCTAGCAGGCAATGTGGGGAAAATGGGGTCTTGGAAAA
This sequence comes from Callorhinus ursinus, assembly GCF_003265705.2. Taxonomy (NCBI): domain Eukaryota; kingdom Metazoa; phylum Chordata; class Mammalia; order Carnivora; family Otariidae; genus Callorhinus; species Callorhinus ursinus. The sequence goes on from NW_027397070.1 coordinate 66,248,968, forward strand.
GAAAAGTAGAGCCAGGCCTTGAACCAAGTCTTCTGACTCTCAGTATAGTGTTCCTTGTACTCATAAGAAATTGGTGCTATTTGCTGAGAAAAGAATATTCCTTGGATTGCTCCAATATCAGTTTCAATGTCATTTTCGTTCACAAAAAACAAGCAGCATATAAATATAGACCATTAGCTATTGAAGAAAGTTCTGCTAACAGACAGAGGCACAGGTAGAGGTGTAGGGCTTGAGGCAAGATGAGAGCATGTGGCTGTCCAAGGTGCTGAGGTGAGACATCTGCCTAACAAGTATCCATTCTCCTTGTCTTGGCTTCCCTGACCCCAAATTCTAAATCAGACTCCTGACCTTCTCTCTCAAAATGCCCTGTTTCTTCTTCTTTTTTTTGAATTACGAATATTGTGCTATAGAAAGTGCAGATCCATTTCAGGCACTTTGTTTTATAGCTATTACCCTCACCTGTTTTTCCTGAGAGGGTAGGGTCTGTGTCTGTGACTTAAGAGTAAACTTAGGGCTTAGGAAAGAACCTGAAATATGGTAGAAATTTAACACATGTGATTGGAAGGCATGAATGGGAAGTAATCTTTTTCTTCCACTTCTCAGGTGTGGTGTAGGAGGAACCTGTTTTTGGACTTACAGTCTTAGGACTTGAATTGGTATTATGTCTTTGCCCTTCATTTCTGGGTGAACTTGAGCCAGTCTTTTGACTCTTGGCCCTCAATTTTCTCATGCATAGAAAGTGGATAATAATATTCTTTCCCCAGAGTGCTGTGAAGATGAATGAAACAGAATCTGTAGAAGGTCCCAAAGAACTCAGTGCATAGCTACTAGTTGGTATGTTTGCTGACACCATCAAGGGCTCTCTTCTCCAAGTGTCACTGTCCCCTAGAGTCTCAGCCATTGGAAGGAAAGGGGTTAAGACAAAGAAAAGTCTTGTTGCAGTAGTTGGTGATGAAGCACCTGGTCCACAAGTGTCTTTGGTGAAATGAATGCAATGACTGGGTTTACTCAGGTGATGTTCCAACCAAATCTACCCTCCCTCCCTCAAGGTGGCAGCCACTCATAGACCAGCCATCTGTGGACACGGATTAAGACCTAACCCCAGGGACAGGAAACTCAAAATGAAGATTAAATAAAAATGAGTCAAAACAGGCCAAGTTCAGCATTGATCTCCATCATGTGAGCGCTGGATAGGGCAGTTCCATTCTCTAATGTAATATTTCAATGGCTGTATGTAGAAGTTATTTATCATCATGTGACATGAACCCAAGGTATTGTTTATCAAAAACTGACTCTACTTTAAAAAATTGCTCATTCACCTCATTCTTAGTTGTAGAACATGTGTTTTGCTATACTTCTTTTGTCCCTAATTCTTTAATTTGTCAGTGGATCCTATTGCTCTCCAGATTTATTTAAACAAACAAACAAACAAACAATAAAACCAGGAAACTTTCTCTGCTGTATTCCATTCCTCACATGGTTTGCGCCTGGTGGGTTTGTTCATGTTCTTCTATTTGTGTGGCTAGTTCTTCTTTGCACAAGTTACCTTTGAAAATCCCATGCTTTTGTCTTGTTCCTGATGATCTGGTAATATGGTTAGCATGGGATGCTGGTCCCTTCCCATGAACCTGATGCTAGAGAAGCCATAAAATTAAAGACAATGTGAATGGGTCTGAACAAGTAATATAAATTTTGCAAGAGATCTCTGGGGAGACCAATGCCAATTATGATGATCAGAGGTGACTGAGTGTCATTTTTAGCAGGATGGATATAAAAGGGAAAGAAGACATATTTTACCTTTTCTTCACATTACCTTTGGCATATCTGGGCTAACCCAATGACTTCTTTGAGGCATAAGAATAGCAAAATCAGCCCAGTAGTGTAGGTGGCCAGTGAGGAAATATCACCCCTGAGGAAAAGTTTAGGATGCAGGTATCAGCAGTGCAGGTCCAGAGCCTGGCTGCTGAGGATTTCCATCTTTACTTCCTTCCATATCCTCAAGGGATGGAAGGAGGGAGAAAACTTCTTTGAGAAGAGCCATACCTGGAGACATGGACAGAAAGCTACTCTATAGCTTTGGGTTGTGAAGCAAATTGCATGACCAAGCCCAGACTTTGATATCAGAGCTCTTAATCCCAGGAATGTATGAGGAGTACAACCACAATAAAAGAAACTCTTACCCTAATACTCAAGGATACTGGGATCATGAAGTAGAAACAAGCAGTTACAAAGCAGAATCAAATGGAAATACTAGGGATAGAATATATAATATTGGACATAAAGAATTTAGGAGGTGGAATAAAAGCACAATGAATGCAGTTTAAGAACAAAATAGTGAACTAGATCAGATTGAAGAATTTTCTTAGAAAGAAGCAAGCAGGTGTCAAGAGCTAAAATGTACAAAGGAAAAGCTAAAATAAATGGAGACCAGGAGCACACAAGTCAATGTAAACATTATAGGCAACCATAGAAAGAGAGACAAAATAGAGGACAGGAAATATTTGAAAAACAGTAATGACAGAATAAAAGAAAGAAAAAGATTCATATTAAAAGCTCAAATGGAATGTCAAACTGACTACATAAGAGACAAATCATACTTAAACAATATAATTATATTTAAGAACATCAAAGAAAAGTTAAAAAAAAAAGGTAATAAGCTCCCAGAAAGAAGGGATCACTTATACAGAAATTACATTCAGATTTAAGTCTTATTTCTTAATAACAATGCTGAATCAAGAAGGCAGTAGAGAATAATTTTGAAATGTTGAATGGGAACAACTTTAAAATCTATAATTTTATACCCAGCTGAACTGTCTCTTTATATCTGGGCAAATAAAAAGGCTTCCTACCCAAACACACCCTCTTTGAAAACATTTTTGGAAGCAGGACCTCGGTAGGAGGAATCTTTGAGAAAAGTGGATACTAAGGGTGAGTATGTAACTTAGTACACCTGATCTTGAGTACATGCATGTGGGTATATATATGTGTGCATGTGAGTGTGTCTATTTAAAGACATTTCCAAAAAGAATCGGGTAAAAAGATAACCCACCACATAATAAACACGGTTTACATTCTACATAATGTAGCACAATACTAACAACGTTTACTGGGCTGGAATGAGGAAGGGGGTTAAGAAAAGTGTCTGGTGAACCAGAGAAAGATGAAAACCACCCCAGTACTTTTTGTTCTGAGGAAAGATAATGATCTTGTTTCTCTCTGATTTGCCCACCATGCTGAAGCCCACTTTGTAATTTGGGCTTCTCTACATTATGGCTGCATAACCCGCAGGAAATTTCTCAGTCTCTCTGCTCCTTGATTTCTCATCTTCAAATCCAGGATGATCATCCCTGCCATGATAGGTTATTTGTGAAGTTTTGATGTACAGTGTGGCCTCCATGACACAGTTGGCCCGAACTCTGCACAGATGTTGCCCCTTAGTGATCACAGGTCGGACACTATCCTTTTTGTTGGTGAACATGTAACTTATGCTTATGTATTTTTTTCTTCCTGACCGTGGCAGAAGGCAGGCAACAGAAGACATTCTTTCTGTCTGGTGGGCTGAGGTGGCTTAGGGGGTGGAAAGAGGCAAGTCACATCCGAAAATCAAGGGCCTTCCACCTAATTTTATAAACGTCAATCTCCAAGACTTTGCCAAGTGTTGCTTTTTTGACCCAAAATGCAGTTATGGCTCGAGAGATCAGGGCTCCTGCCGGGCCATTAACTGCCTGGGAGTAACGCACGGGCACTAACACATGTTCATTAGGACTTCTTAATTGGAAACAAAAATCACCATGGATACCGCAAACATGATTTAAGAAGAGTAAAGCAGGCTGGTCAGTTTTCATTTGGATTTTGTTTTATTTCATTTTATTTTCAATTCTCCCAAAGGCCAGGCACAGCAGCTTCACGATAAAAAATAATGACCTGAGAAATGTCCTTCTGTAACATGCCCACAGCTCCGTGAGTTTGCATAACTCAAATGTGTCTGGAGGGACCCATCTTTTTCTCTGATCCTGCTGAGAATGGGTTGGGGTACCTACACGTGGGTGACTTGGATCCCCCAAACTGCCACCCTGGGATGCCCCAGAAGATGATCTTCAGGGAACAATGTGTTCCTTTTCTAGGCTCTCCGTTATGATTGAACTTGTTCAAGTGATAACATTACAAAATTCCCATCCCCTCATCCCGCTGTTAGGCTGGGGGCCCTCGAACTGTCTTTATTTTAACAGAGGGAGTACGGCAACCGGCCGCGCATCTTTCGATGGCTGCCTGGTAGTTTTGCTTTGGATCCTGGAATGACAAATGGTTCGAGATACAATAAAGGATGCCACTTGGGTGGGACATGAAGAGGTGCGCGGCGAGTCCTCCTCTTTACTGGCACTTTTTTCTTTATTCTTTGATTAAAGTCTTTTCTCTTACTTACATCCCCCATTAAGATGTCTCGGTGTCATTTAAGGTGTTAATTGAGAGGAGGTTTAAGCTCATCAAAGCGATTATAAGTGATAGTTAAAAATTTCTATATATGGCCTGTGCTGGAACCGGCACGGTGGGGTGCCATTTTTTCTTTTATCCAACTGACATTGGTAATAATAGATGAAATTATTACTAAATCGCAGCTGCAGAGATGATATCATGATTTTTTTTGTGTGTAATCTTTGATGAAAAATTAATTTTTGAGAGGGATAATTTAAAATGATTTAAATAGTATTATACTGAAGTCCTTGCTGGTAATTAACACCAATCTTGTCAGAAGTGAAACCACTTTTGCAGCTGTTTCTAAAGATACCTACAGTATTTGTAACTTTTCTGTGAGTAAAATTATAGTGTTTGGACTTTATTTTTACTGCACGAGGACCATTAGAAGAAAAAGCTGTCTGATAGGAACCTTTGTTCTTTGAAGCCTAAATCCTGTTTTGTGTTCAAAGCCCCCCCTCTTTCCCCCCACAATGCTAGTTTGATCATCTCCAGACCTTGGACCGGGCAGGGTGGGTCTCTGTTTTTATTTTTTAAGCATAGAAAAGTGCTTACGGTAGATACCGTGGGCATACATCTGTTTCGTCTCTAAATATTAGTTACATAAGAACAAATAACTTGATGTGTGGAGGACTTAATTGACAGAACAGATGGCTGGTCATCACTGTTCGTTCACCATGTTCATCAGTGACTTGACTTTCTTCGAAATCTCCTTCTTTCATCACAGCGGCAAAAACCACTCTAACGAGAACTGGCTGAAAATAGACTTTTCTTTGCTGCTTTCTTCATACTTTAAATGACAGAAGTGAGGAAGTGAGGTGTGTGTGCATGCGTGTTTGTCCTATATATAAAGACCTGCAGGAGCGGTTAAAAAAAGAAATACAGTGAGAGTTAGATGGAAAACAAAAATGAACGCGTATATGGGGGGAGCTGCACATTCTTCCAAATCTCGAGGTTTGCTTTCTTTTCTCACGTGCATGCTGATTTTTTGACAAGATATATGGCACTAGATATTCATGGCAATTGCGGTACATGCCACTTTGTACTTTTCCCTTCCTCAACTTTTGTGCTGAAATGGGGAGGAAGGGGGGGGGGGGTGGGTAAGAATGAGTAAGGGGAAAACGGAGAGAGCAGGGAAGGGAGGGACGGGACGTGAGAGACGACACGAAAGCTTTGGAAATTGTTATAGCGGGTGTCTGTTCATTAAAATTGGAGCTACAGCCTCAGCTTCTGCTGTGGGTGCAATTTTATTCCCTCAGAGGGCAACTGCGCCTATCTGCTTCCTTTAGGAAAAGGAAGACAAGGGAAGGTAGCACAGAAAGGTCCTTTTGCAAGCAGAAAGGCCAGTGGATTGGTGGGGGTGTGGCGTGGGTGACACTGGGGTTTGCAACATGGAGGTGCCATCAGATAAGATTGTCTTATGCTGTCATACTTGCTGGTTTCTCTTCGGGCTTTGGGTGGCAGGCAATTGGCAGGCACGTCTGAAAGCTTATCAACCAAGGACAGTGCCTTAGGTGCCCCTGTTTATACCGCAGTGGCCAAGAGGAGGAGGCCCCTGGGAGGGAACAGGCTTGCCCATGCAGGATGTTCTACGTGGGGCAGGCACAGGGACCGGGAGCCACTTTTCAGGCATGAACATTAAAAATACGCATCTTACTTTAAGTTGACTCCTTCTGCGTCCTGTGCCAAGTGTACCGTAGGCATTAGCTAATTGAGTTCTTGTATAGAACCCAGGAGGTGGGGCCATCATCCTTCTCCCAGTGGAGAAAGAGAGGTGTGGAGAAGTGAGGACCTACCCCAAGCCACAAGGCTTCACAGCGACAGGGCTGGGGTGCCCCCTCCCCACCACCACGTTGCGTCCCTAGTGCGTGGCACGGGGCCGGCGCCCTAGGAGGTGCACAGTAAAAGTTGGTGGAAGGGTAAACTCACTCCCCTTCTCACAGCTCCAGGAACGCTTAGTCACCTCTTAGCTTTGATTGCTTCGATTTCTGGTTCGGGAATCCATGGACTTTAGAATTAGAAACTCCGGCTCTTAATATCCTTCCAGACCACGTTTGATGTCATCAGCTTCCCTCAGCTGGAACCCCTTCTGTTAGGAGCCTGCACCTCCAGAAAGTTTGCTCCCGTCTATCGTGACCCTCGCCTGATTTTGTTTTCATGATTTGCTTCCAGGCAGGTCTCTGCCACCAGAATGTAGGTTCTCTGAAGGCGGAGACCAAGACTTTATTCACTTAGGTATTGACTGCATGCATTCCTTCATCCCACCAACATTTCCTAAAGGACACATCAGGTTTCAGGCACTGTGGTGCTGAGGATACAAAGATAGTCCCTGTTCTCAAACCCCTTGGAGTGTGGCGAGAAAAAGACCAGTAACAGTTCATTGGATGAATAAATTCATGAATAAATGGAAAAATAATGAAATCTGAGGGGAGAGATTGGCCAACTTTCTCTGTAAAGGTCCAGATAGTAAATATTTGGGGCTTTGCAGGCCATATAAGACCCCTTGGCAACAACTCTACTTTGCCATTGTAGCTCAAAAGCAGCCCTGGATAATAGGGAAGCAAATGTGAGTGACTGTTTCAATAAAACTTTATTTATAGAAATAGGCAGTGGGCTGAGCCCACCGACCACAGTTTGGTGACCCCTGCCCTAGAGACCAGGACTCAACCACTTTAAAGACAAAGCCAGAATATGTTGAGATGAGTATTATTTCTGAGTCTGCGTGTGTGAGCTGTTTATAGGGTCAGATGGGGGTTGCTTGGTTGGATTCCTTAAGATCTTTATGTTACTAAGGGCAGGTAGACCTATCGGCTATCGGTCCACGACTATTCCAGAGGGACTGATGGTGTGGATCGAAGCAGAGGCGTTTTGCCTGGTCCAAGGCCTCAGTTCTTTGTTCTCACTGGGCCTTCATGGCCCTGGGAAAACTTGCAGGGAGGCTCATCCATTTGGCAAGGCTGGAGGGCGAGGCAGGCGTGGGCAGAGAGCGGAGTGCCGAGCCAGGCCAGCCGGCAAGCCCGGATCCTGCATGGCAATCGGCGTCCTTGCGTGAGTGCCATGAGGCTGTAATAAACCCAAGAAGGCACCATGCCCTCATCTGCTTCTGAGGCACACTTGCTTCCAGCACCAGGGCCTGTGTCCCGGAGCCTGGACACTGCTCTGATCTGACTGGCAGGGCAGAGATCTCAGCGAAGGGCCCCCAGCTCACCTCGTTGACTGTCACCTTCCTACACTCGTAGACAGTGTCCCCACCTCTGTGTCTGTGCTTTTGGGATTTCAGGTTGTGAAGGGGACATGGCCGTTGCCCTGGAAAAAGGAGATTCGCGTGATGAACCCGGGGTTGCAGATGCGGACGTGCATAGCTAGACTGCCCTAGTGGTCGTAGGGGCTTCTGTCTCCATTTCACAGATGCAGCCACTGAGGGCCAGAGAGGTGGGGACAGCGCGTGGAGGAGCCTGACCATCCAGCCATCCAGGTCTCATGACTACCACGCTACTGCAGGCCCAGGATTAGGGTCCCTCTATGTCCTTCCAGGTGTGAGCGACTTAACCACCCTTCAACAATCTGTTCACGGGCCACCTCCTCCTTGAAGCCTCTGATTGCCTGGCAAGTACCTGATACTTCATGGGATTATGGGCTTGTCTTGGTGGTTCATGGACCTCAGACTGTAAGCTACATGAGAGCAAGAGAGATGTTTATTTTGTTTATCCCCATATTCTAGAACCTGGCAGGGTCCCACCATAAAATAAAATAGGCTCCACAAAAACTTGTCATGAATCAAGCAATTGGTGAGCTGCTTGTTTGTGCCTCCTGCAATCGGTCCCATGCAGGGGGGACTCAGTGACCCAGGAGCCTGTGTGGCCTATTGCTGTCCAGCCCTGCACGCTGAGGCCCAGGGTCATCGAGGATGCCCTGGGAGAGAGGTGGGCTGAGCCTGTGCACCTCTCACTGTCTGCCTGGGGCCTCCTCAGACTGTGGGAACGTGGCTGAGTACCTGTGGAAAAGGAGCCCAGAATGACTGCTGTCTCAGGCTGGCTCCCCGAGGGGGAGAGTTCTGCCAGCTCTCAGGTCAGACCTGCCCACGCAGGCTGGCACCGTCCAGAGCTTCAGTGAGGGCCCCACCTCCCCAGGGCTCACCCCGGGGGAACTGCATCTGCTTTGTGTTCAGTAGGGATCTGCACCTACCACGGAGCCCCACTTTGAGCCTCTTCCCTGGCACGCCTGCTCCCACCCTGAGGGTCCCAGCCAACTGGGGCTCCCCGTGCTCGGGGTGGGGCCCAGATGGGAGCTGAGCCCACAGAGATTAAGCCCCACGAGGGCGGACCAATTTCCAGCCATCTCCACGCAAGGGCAGTGTGACTCAGGTTGAGTGAACGGTGCTGCCCGCGGCAAGCTGGTGGATGTTTGTAACTCTAGAACCAGATCTCTCTATCCTCACACCGAGCTCTGTGTGTGCTCCCTGCTTCTGCAGTCTGTTTACTGCCTTTCCATCTAGGACGGTACTGGGCACGTAGCAGGCGCTCAGTGAATATTTGCAGAATGACTTGGCAACCATGTTTTGGGTTCGATTTTAAGATCACACACACCTGCAGACCTGTGGCAAACAGACCAAGGATTGACTCTAACTACATAAGTTTTCAAATGCGACTTGCCTTCACAAAGAACCAGATAACTGAGAAATATCCAAATGGGTTCATGAGAGCAGGGATTGTTGTCCTCGGCTCCATGGACATTTGTGGCTGGGTCTTTCTTTGGGGGAGGCGGGGAGGTGTCCTGTGTTACTCTGTAAGAAGCAGCAACGTGCCTGGTCTCTACCCACTAGATGCCAGTAACCTCACCTTCCCAGTTGTGACAATTAAAAAATGTCTCCAGACATTTTTGTGTCCCTGGCACCAAAATGATGAGAAGCACTCCTCTGGAGGAGTTTTCTGAGTTCCTCAGGCTGGAAGTATCCATTTTGCAGCCTGTATCTCTTGATGTGCCCTCACAGGTCTCAACCTGGCCATTAGGGATGGGTTAGAAGAATCAGTGGAACCTGTCGCTAAGATGAGATAGACAGATTTAAGGGACACCACACTCCCCACCCATCCAGATGTGCTCCCTCCCTGCATGTTCCCTGCTCTGAGCTTCCTGCTTGCTGCCCTCTGTCATCCTGGCCTTTCCAAGGCCTACTGATTCACTGAGCTCCAGTCCTAATTCCACCTCTTGCATCAGATAGTTACTGATCCTGGTGAAGGGCCACCTCTTCTCTACTCTCTACTTGACTTTAAAGCTCCATTTTAGCATTGATCCCCGCCTCCCTCATATCACTTCTTATTGAACGTGGGACAAGATTTTCTGTGTTGAGATTCAGCATATTGTGTTCATTGAGGTTATGAGCCATGTAAGTGAGCTGTTCTGAGTGTAAATCTCTTCAGCACTGATCACATGGGTGACCCTGAGGACATGCTTAAAAGTCTCCAAGCCTCAGTTTACTCCTATGTAAAATGGAAGGTAATAACAGTGGATGCCAACTTCATATGTTTTTGTCCAGTAGAGATGACATGTGGAGATTGTTTAGTTGACATTAACTATCATCCTTTTGTAGCTCACCTGCAGCAGTAGATTATGGGACCCCAGGAGGTCAAGGGTTCCATCCTGGTCTAGCATGGTGGTTGGCCCATAAGAGATGTCCAAAAATATGTGTAAGATTGAACTGAAAAATGGCCAACAGACACATGAAAAAGTGCTCAACATCGCTCGGCATCAGGGAAATCCAAATCAAAACCTCAATGAGATACCACCTCACACCAGTCAGAATGGCTAAAATGAACAAGTCAAGAAACGACAGATGTTGGCGGGGATGCTGAGAAAGGGGAACCCTCCTACACTGTTGGTGGGAATGTGAACTGGTGCAGCCACCCTGGAAAACAGTACAGAGGTTCCTCAAACAGTTGAAAATAGAGCTACCCTACAATCCAGCAATTGCACTACTGGGTATTTACCCCAAAGATACAAATGTAGGGATCCGAAGGGGTACGTGCACCCCAATGTTTATAGCAGCAATGTCCACAATAGCCAAACTGTGGAAAGAGCCAAGATGTCCATCGACAGATGAATGGATAAAGAAGCTGTGGTATATATACACAATGGAATATTACGCAGCCATCAAAAGGAATGAGATCTTGCCATTTGCAATGACATGGATGGAACTGGAGGGTGTTATGCTGAGTGCAATAAGTCAATCAGAGAAAGACATGTCTCATATGACCTCACTGATATGAGGAATTCTTAATCTCAGGAAACAAACTGAGGGTTGCTGGAGTGGTGGGGGGTGGGAGGGATGGGGTGGCTGGGTGATAGACATTGGGGAAGGGTATGTGCTATGGTGAGCGCTGTGAATTGTGCAAGACTGTTGAATCACAGATCTGTACTTCTGAAACAAATAATGCAATATATGTTATGAAAAAAAAAGAAGAAGATAGCAGGAGGGGAAGAATGAAGGGGGGTAAATAGGAGGGGGAGACGAACCATGAGAGAGATGGACTCTGAAAAACAAACTGAGGGTTCTAGAGGGGAGGGGTGTGGGGGGATGGGTTAGCCTGGTGATGGGTATTAAAGAGGGCACGTTCTGCATGGAGCACTGGGTGTTATGCACAAACAATACATCATGGAACAGTACATCAAAAACTAATGATGTAATGTATGGTGATTAACATAACAATAAAAAATTTAAAGGAAAAAAGATTGAACTGAATTATGAGTCTTTCTTTTTTTTTTAAGATTTTATTTATTTATTTGAAAGAGAGAATGAGATAGAGAGATAGAGCATGAGAGGGGGGAGGGTCCGAGGGAGAGGCAGACTCCCTGCTGAGCAGGAAGCCCGATGCGGGACTCGATCCCAGGACTCCAGGATCATGACCTGAGCCGAAGGCAGTCGCTTAACCAACTGAGCCACCCAGGCGCCCCGAATTATGAGTCTTTCTGAGGTCTGAACATATGCTTCTGTTTCCATAAATAGTAAACTAGGATACAAAGGTTTACCTCATGGAATCACTCTGAGAATTAATGAAATGAGACATATTGTGGCAGGCAGAGATTGAAGATGGCACCCAAGATCTTCCCCCATCCCCCATGTATACTCGCAGTATAGCTTCTCCTGTTGAGTGCACGAGACTGGTGAATATGACGGGATGCCACCCCTTTGATTACATTGCATTCTATGGCAAAAGGAATTCTGCAGATGTGATAGAGGTCCCTCATCACTTCTCTTTGGATTAATCAAAAAGGTGATCATCCCAGGTGGGCCACACCTGATCAGGTGAAGACATAAGCGTGAAGACAGGGTAGCTGATACTCTTCTGTTGGCCTTGAAGAAAGCAAACGCACATTGTGAGTGCCTAAGAGGGATTCCATGGCAAGGATCTGAAAGTAGACTCCGAGCTGAGTGTGGTCCCTAGCTGACAGCAAGCAAGGGAAGGACCTCAGTCATACAGATGCCAGGAACTGAATTCTGCCAACAATCACATGAGTTGGAAGAGAATGCCAAGCCTCAGAGGAGACCTCAGCCCAGATGACACCTACATTTCAGCCTGTGAGACCCTAAGCAGGGTGCATAGTTACATCATGCAAAGATTCCTGATCTATAGAAACCATGAGCTATGAATGGGAGTTATGAGTCACTATGTTTGTGATAATTTGTTCCATAGCATGGGACATCAGTACAAAAGTAAAGGGCTTCCACATGGTCAAGTGCAGACTAAGTGCTCAGCGGATGATAACTGTTCTTATTACTCTCTTCTTCTTACTCCTCCATCTTTTTTTTTTTTTTTTTGAAAGTACAAACCTCCATCCTCAAACCCAGGTGGGCATGAAACACAGCTATATTCTTCCCTTCTATAGTAATTTGGGAAAGCCACGATAGTAAAGTTCCACAGATGGGGTGGCTTAAACAACAGCCATTTATTTTGTCACAGTTTGGGAGGCTGGAAGTCTGAGACCAAGTTGTCAGCAGGGTTAGTTCCTTCTGATGCTTCTCTCCTTGCTTTTGAAGATCGCTTTTTTCCTCTGCGCCCTCACGTCTCCTCTCTGTGCCTGTGTGAGTCCCAATTTCCTTGTCTTATGAAGACACCATTCATACTGAATCAAGGCCTACCCATATGACCTCACTGAAACTTAATTACCTCTTCAAAGACTCTACCTCCAAATACAGTCACATTTTGAAATGCTGGGTGCTAGGACTTCCACATATGGAATTTGTGGAGACACAGTCCATAACGCCTCCTAAGGCTTGAGTGAATTTCTATTTGTTGGGGCAACAGAGTTAATCTCAGCTGATGCACAGAGTTCTTCCTCTGTCAGCCTTCGGGTCTTGGATAAGCTCCTTGGGTTTTACTTGTTTCCATGGGTTCCTTTTCTGCTCCACTCAGCTTCGTGGGGGCCCTTCTGTGGTCAAGCTGGGTGAGGGACTTGGTGAGGCTGACCAGGGTCTCCAGTGAAGGCCTAGGTATTCCACGAGGTCGTTTACTGTCTGCAGTCCTAACATTTCCCTGGAGCTCCGTGTAGAAAAGAGGCCTGGACTGTCTCTATTCTCAGCTTCCATAAACCTATGTGCAGGCGGGTGGTATGGTCCCTGCTGCTCTTTGGATTACTGCTGTCCACACTTTCATCTCTTCCTTGCATCTCCCTTCTCTCTTAGGCTGGGGTCAGAAGACCAAGAAGGGGAATGCTGTGACTTCTCCACCGGCCTTTGTCTGTATCCCTGAGGATCTTTGTTGTTGTTGCCGTTGGACAAAAGCCAGGCAAACACAGCGGTGCATTTTATTTCTGCCTTGATGTTCTCTACCTCCCAAGCAGTAAAAATAAGAAAAGTCTGGCTTTTCCAAGGGGGTGGGGATGGGGGAGGGAGAATTTCCAGGTGGGAGGGAAATAGTAGTTCACATTTCAGAAATATTATCCCGCCACAAATTGCTTAAAGCTCAGTACAGGGTTCCACCACTGCTATCATTTCAAATAGTCTATGCCAGTGTCTCCAAGAGAGTTCTTTCAATTGTTACACACCATAATCAAAGTTCAGATGGGCTAACAAAGTTCAAGGGCCTTGCACACTTGCAAAATTTAAGACTCCTGGCAAAACCTGAGGCTAAAGCTGATGCCTTCATGGAACTCTGGCCTTCCAGGCCACCTGCTTTGGAATGCTTGAAGAGAAGTCATTGTGTTTAAGGGAATAGAATATGTTGATTCAGAATTAGGACAAAATCGCCATCTAGAGAAAATGCATGCTGAGGTTATACACAAAATGGTTTTAAAACGTTTACATTCCAATTTGGGAGCCAGTTTGATAAACACCACAGTGAATTGTCACTGGACCCTCTAAGTTCCTTCTGTTTTCTCCTGCCGGTCTCCTAGAGCTTCCATCTTCTTCAGGGGCTCTCCAACTTGAGCCACAGTGATTGGCTAAGTGGTGGGCGGGTGTCTCAAGTTGGGCCAATCATAGATCCTCACATGCTTGGCCATCAGATTGGTTGTGTGTGGACATGTGACTCAGGCTGGGCCAATCTGAACCTCGTTTACAAATTCCTTAAGATGGGGTTCTGTGTGGATGGGTGTGGGGCAGGTAAATGGGAAGTGGGGAGGGAAGGAAGGATCTCTGGTCTACGATTGGAGAGTTCCTGAGCCCAGGAGTTGCTGGTAGCCAAGGAAACGGAGAGCTTGGCAGCATGAAGCCAAGTTGCTGAGAAAATCAGAGGGAGAGAGAGAAGATTCTGATGGCATCCTCCTTCCCGACTCTGCTTGTACCCCCCGAGAACCCCACATCTCGGGTATGTGAGCCATAGATCCCCTGTTTTGCTAAGCTAGTCTTGGCCATGCTGTTGTTGCTTGTAAACAAAGTCAGCCTTGACTAAGGGAGAATTAGGTCTCACCATCCAGGTAGTATATGGCGGGAGAAGAGAACGAACTCTTAAGAGCCCCAACTTGGGCAGACTTGGGTTCACACCTGATGCCCTGATGCTCCATTTATCATCTGGGATGTCAGGCAAGATCATCAACCTCTTCGGGCCTTAGTGTCTTCATTTCCAGGATAAGGAAATTAGGGTAATAAAACTCTTCTGAATCTGAAGGATGCAGATTGGAATTTTTTACCCACTTCTCATAATCATTATTCAGAAACATTGCCTTAAAGCCAATTTATTAAGCCCATACCACATATTTATTTTTGCCTAATTTTTGAAATTCTTCATTCCATGTACATATATTGCAGATATCCTCTTATGGTGCCTTTGACTAAAGCATGTGTCACAGGGGTGAGCATGTGATGCAAGATGGGTAAATCCGTGTTCTTCCAAGGATTTTTCATCCTGGAAGAGAAGAGGTCTTGTCTTTTGGGCCATGGAGCAGCTATCTTCCCTGACATATGGAGAAAGTCTGCATTTATTGGGAGAGAAGTGTGCTGAGCAGCAGCACAGAAGAGAGAAGAACCACAATAGAGAAGGAGTGTGATAGCATGGAATGTTGATGTGACTGAATTCAGCTTCATTCTGGATCCATCCATTACCAACAACATACTAAGCATATATATTTTTTCCTCTCAAACTACTTTGTATTGGGTTTTTGTTACTTGTACCTAAGAAAGTTCTAACAGTAGGCAACTAGATGTTCTGATTTGTCTGGAGAGTCTTGTTTTTATGCCTGTTATCATTTTGTGGTTATTAACACCGTCCAACTTAACTCTCAGAAGTATCCTGGTTGGATGATAAATTCCATGTTACTCAGACTGATGCACATGTGCCAATATGGGAATATATAAAGGGTAGGAGAACCATATATTCTGAGAAAAGTTAAGGTAAAAGAAAACCAGAGGAAGAAAAGGACTTACTGTAGAGAGGTGTGCTTCCGTTCGCCCAGCTATGGGAAGGAAGTAAGGGATGGGACAGCCTGATAGAGATGGAGGGAGGGTGGGATGCCAGGAGATCATGACAGAGGAATGATTCTGAAGATAATTGATCCAAAGCACTCCTCTTGGCTTCCTGCTTTTAGGGGATTTCCCGGGAGGGAAGGTCTGTTCTGCCCTGTTCTGCCAATCTCCCTGATGTTGGGTCTATGTCCAGTACTTTCTTGGGGATTCCAGGTCCTGGAGAGCCCCAAAGATGTTGTCCCTTAGGGATAACTAGAGGGCTTATCACACCCAGTCCTCACGTTATGGTCAGAGATGGCCAGTGCTTGCTGTGTTTCTAAAGGAGTGCAGCGAATGGACATTGGTGAGACATTTTCTACTCATTCCCTATTTTACAGGGAACAACATGGGTGGAACATTTGCAAGAACACTATTCCCATTGTGGGTTTTGCTCTGTGCCTTCCAATTCTTCTGACTTCTCTCTTGGCATGGGTCAAGGTGACATTTCTATTCCCCCCAGTGATGAAACTAACTTCAAACAAGAATGATAAATACCAGAATCAAGTTGGAAGTAAAGAGATCCAGAAGATGTTACCTCCTAAGCATAATGGAACGTGAATGGCGCCTGAAGAGTTCTTTGCAAAGTTCTGAAGAAAGCAAAGATGTTTCAGGGACATATGCAGCCTACAGTACTCTACAGAGGCTGGAGCCCAGTATCATGAGAGAATGCCAATTTGAAGAATTTGGAATAAAGAATTACTCAGAAATAGAAATCATTTTGGCAGAGTTGAAATGTTATATCAGTACAGAATGACTTCAAATTAATGGGCAGAATTCAATTTTGTTCATATGCATGCTCCCGTTTGGGAAGGGAGTCAAGTGCAAGGTCTACGTGGGGCTTTGAAAGACCCTGGATTTTCTGACAACCCTTCCTTCCTACAAGTTAGAATTTAGAGACGAGCTTGACTGAAACCCCATGTACATTACACAAAGATGTGTGAGTACAGACAATGGCAGTGACCAGTAGGGACAATTTTGAACATATTTAGGTTTATAAAACATCGCTTGAGGCAGTGTGTAGACCAAATTATTTCCTGGCCCATATCACAGTGTCATGGGGCTTGGAATCTGCTAAGGCTGCTTACTTTGCCAGGGAAGTGGGCTGCGCCCTTGTGAATGTGAAGTAGCAGTAAGCATCCTGTGTCTGAATTCTGTGTCTGTATCTGTCTTTAACTCTACCCATGTCTGTATCATCTGGTGACGTCTACACACCCAGACATACACAGAGCCCCAGACCTGGTTCAAAAAGCACTTGCCGAGGCCCCACTCTGTGAAGAATTTTGGGCTGGCTCTGGTGCTTCAGTAAGAAAGATGTCCTGGTTCTTTCCACCATGTGCTTGCAATCTCTTTAATGCTAAGTTGGGGAGTAAAACATACTAACTGTCACATTTAAAGAGTCCATTGGCATTTACGAGAGGCTCTCACATCAACAAAATCCTGTGAAGATGAAAAGAACTGTTCTTCCCATTCTGCAGATGGGAAACTCAACTCAGAAAGGCCAAGTTCAAGTTCAAGGTCACCCATCCACGCAAAACCCATGTCTCCACTTCCTGCTGCTTCTTAAGTCACTTTCAACCAGCTCACCTTTCTGTTTGACATTTTATTTTATTTTTTAAAGATTTTATTTTTAAGTAATCTCTATACCCTATGTGGAGCTTGAACTTACAACCTCTAGATCAAGAGTTTCAGGCTCTACCGACTGAGCCAGCCAGGTGCCCCTCTGTTTGACATTTTAAATTCCAGTAGGTGGACAATCCTAAGAGTGGCTATGGTGATGAAGAATTAAAAAAAAAAAAAAAAGGAAACCCTTTCAATACTTTGTACCATGAAAACACAGATGGCCATGAGGACATATGAGTGTCTTTGCCTTGTGATTTAATATCATGACTTCAGAACTTGGAGAATATCTTAATTTCAATTTTTTCCTCCTTTAAGCCTTCTGAGACCATTTTAGGGGGCAAATAGCCTAGTTTAGTCTGCCCTCCCTTCCTTCCCTCTGTCCCTCTGTCCCTCGCTCCCTCCTTCTTTCCTTTCTTCCTCCCTTACTGAGCCACCCATCCTTGAAAGCATCCCCACCAGTAAAAACAGAACTGCCCCATTTTAACAGCTACAGAGTGTTACATTGGTTGGCTATGCCAAAGCTTAGTTAGCCAGAATCCTCTTGTTGGGTATTAGTTTACTTCCAGTCTTGTGGAGATGATGATATGATAAGCTCTTTAGTTAATTCTGTTGTCCACTCAAATATAAGAACCACTAGCATACTGTGTAATGCCAACATCTTCACTTGCCTTTCTGGGTTTACCATAATTCCTTCACCTCCATGACTGAACCCCCGATGGCTAACTCCTACAGTCATCGAGCCTCATCATCTTTAGAATGGCGGTGATGTTGATATGGGGAATTGGAGAAATAAGACAGAGGATCATAGGGTAAGGGAGGGAAAAATGAAACAAGATGAAACTGGAGAGGGAGACAAACCGTAAGAGACTTTTAATCTCAGGAAACAAACCGAGGGTTGCTGGAGTGGAGGGGAGTGGGAGGGATGGGGTGGCTGGGTGATGGACATTGGGGAGGGTAGGTACTATGGTGAGCTCTGTGAATTGTGTAAGACTGATGAATCACAGACCTGTACCCCTGAAACAAATAATACATTATATGTGAATAAAACAAATAAAAAAAAAGAATAGGGGTGATGGAGCACCCATTGCTATTAGTCATTGAGAAGACTAAATGTGTTAATGTCCACAGAAATCCTAGAACAGGGCAAATGCTAGCCATTCCCCCATTGCTATTCTTATTACCAGGAAATGATCCATGTCCAGGATGCTAAAGACCTGGACACTGCTACTCCCCACTCCCCGGAGGGCCTTAGATAATTATGAATCTCTTGGAAAATCATCAGTTGACCTGCATGAACTGGGGAGGCAGTGGGTACATTGATGTCTCTTACTTTTTGATATGAAAGCCATTTATGGGCAGGGACCTCAGGACTTGGAAGAGGAGTTTCTGTATTGACACAACCATTGAAATGATTCCTCCAAGATTCAGGTGGGGTGGAATTCAGGAAGCAAAGCTGCTATGGCAGTTTCCTCCTTCCATAGCCCAAATGACAGAAGCCACAGCTTCCTTCTTCCCAAAGGGGAGGAATCTCAGGGATGCCAAGTCTGCAGACTCCTGAGTTTCCGGAGAGGGAGCTGTGAAATTCTGGGATCCTATTCAGAGCTCTTGCGATGTGCTCAGAGATGATATTAAATGTTTTATATCATTTTGGCCATGATACAGCCACACTTACCTCTGATTCTAAAGCAGCTCAGAATTTCATTAGGGCCTTTCCTCACTTCCTGGTTCCCCCTCCCCCCCAGCTCTCTTCTTTACACCTGAGGACAGAAGCCACATGACAATTCCTTAAACTCTGTAGGTGTGTATTCTCTATCGCTCTTTCTTACCAATGTGTGCATTGGGTATATACATTTTCTCTAGGAAATCAGATATTATGCATTTTATGTTAAGGAAATAGACTCTTCTAAAGCACATGGTGATACTTTGGCCAGTTTACAAACTGTACGGTATAAACACTAAGCCCAGGTATCCAGATGTTATAAAACACCCATTTGATGTAGCTTTTATTTGCCATCAAAGACTGCTATCTCACAACACAGAACCAAATCCTGTGGCAAACTTAGCTTTGCTTCAATCAGATAAGCATGATTCCTGTTGAACTTCATTTATCTAACCTACCCCCAACCTCCAATTCTGGGGAAAGGGCTTATTGCCCTGAAAGTCTCTGCCTTCTGGAGAGACCCAGATAGTCAGCTCACAAGGAAGAGAGAACAGGTCTCTTTCTATGTCCCCAACTTCCACTCCTTCTCCCACACAGCAAGAGGTATGCGTGTGTGTGTGTGTGTGTGTGTGTGTGTGTGGTGGGGAAAGGGAGGCGCTCAGCCAGGTAGGCAGTTACTAACCAGTGGCTGTTCTGCACAAGGGCAGCCGGTTTGGCTGCCAGATGATAGGGGTATTAAGATGAGTGGGACTCAGTTCCCACTCAGGAACTTGCAAGCATGTGGCAGAGATGGACAGGTACACAGACCGAGGTAAAAATAGGCTACCTTGTGGGGAGGGTCCAAATGTCAGGGAGATGTAAGAAAGCTTCCTAGAAGTCTGGTGCCAAACTGAGGTGTGACGGATAAGTAGGTGTTCCCTGGGCAGACAAGAAGGGGAAGGTAGAAGTCATGGCACATTCTTAGGCATGGAGGCATGGGAGATAACAGTGGGTTCAGTGACAAGTTCAGTGTAGCTGCACCATAGGATGCTCAGGAGTGGGGCGGGGGGGGTCAGCCTATCTCCTACATCATCTGGTTCCTTCTCGACAGGAGGGTATCACTGCTCAGGTGGCCTGGCCAGCAGTGCTCTTGGCTGCTCACATCTGCATAGACTCTCAAAGCTACTGATGATGTCTCTTTTTTAAAATTTAATTTAATTTTTAAAAATTTTATTATGTTCTGTTAATCACCATACATTGCATCATTAGTTTTTGATGTAGTGTTCCATGTTTCATTATTTGCATATAACACCCAGCACTCCACGCAGAACGTGCCCTCTTTAATACCCATCACCAGGCTAACCCATCCTCCCACCCCCTCCCCTCTAGAACCCTCTGTTTGTTTTTCAGAGTCCATCGTCTCTCATGGTTCGTCTCCCCCTCCAATTTCCCCCCCTTCATTTTTCCCTATCTTCTTCTTCCTTTTTCTTTCTTTTTTTTTTTTTAACATATAATGTATTATTTGTTTCAGAGGTACAGATCTGTGATTCAGCAGTCTTGCACAATTCACAGCGCTCACCGTAGCACATACCCTCCCCAATGTCTATCACCCAGCCACCCCATCCCTCCCACCCCCCACCACTCCAGCAACCCTCAGTTTGTTTCCTGAAATTAAGAATTCCTCCTATCAGTGAGGTCATATGAGACATGTCTTTTTCTGATTGACTTATTTAGCTTAGCATAATACCCTCTAGTTCCATCCACGTCATTGCAAATGGCAAGATTTCATTTTTTTTCTTGGTGACTGCATAATATTCCATTGTGTATGTGTGTGTGTGTGTGTGTGTGTGTGTGTGTATACATATATATATATATACCACATCTTTTTTTTTTAAAGATTTTATTTATTTGACAGAGAGAGCACAAGCAGAGGGAGAGAGAGGGAGAAGCAGGCTCCCTGCTGAGCAAGGAGCCCAATGTGGGACTCAATCCCAGGACCCTGGGATCATGACCCGGGCCGAAGGCAGCTGCTTAACTGACTGAGCCATCCAGGCGTCCCACACCACATCTTCTTTATCCATTCATCTGTTGATAGACATCTTGGCTCTTTCCATAGTTTAGCTATTGTGGACATTGCTGCTATAAACATTGGGGTGCATGTACCCCTTCGGATCACTACATTTGTATCTTTGGGGTAAATAGCCAGTAGTGCAATTGCTGGGTCATAGGGTAGCTCTGTTTTCAACTTTTTGAGGAACCTCCATACTGTTTTCCAGAGTGGCTACACCAGCTTGCATTCCCACCAAGACTGTAGGAGGGTTCCCCTTTCTCTGCATCTTCACCAATATCTGTCGTTTCTTGACTTGTTCATTTTAGCCATTCTGACTGGTGTGAGGTGGTATCTCACTGAGGTTTTGATTTGGATTTCCCTGATGCCGAGCGATGTTGAGCACTTTTTCATGTGTCTGTTGGCCATTTGGATGTCTTCTTTGGAAAAATGTCTGTTCATATATTCTGCCCATTTCTTGATTGGATTATTTGTTCTTTGGGTGTTGAGTTTGATAAGTTCTTTATAGATTTTGGACACTAGCCCTTTATCTGATATGTCATTTGCAAATATCTTCTCCCATTTTGTTGGTTGTCTTTTGGTTTTGTTGACTGTTTCCTTTGCTGTGCAAAAGATTTTTATCTTGATGAAGTCCCAATAGTTCATTTCTGCCCTTGCTTCCCTTGCCTTTGGCGATGTTTCTAGGAAGACGTTGCTGTGGCTGAGGTCAAAGAGGTTGCTGCCTGTGTTCTCCTCTAGGATTCTGATGGACTCTTGTCTCACATTTAGGTCTTTCAACCATTTTGAGTCTATTTTTGTGTGTGGTGTAAGGAAATGGTCCAGTTTCTTGATGATGTCTTCAGAATCAGACCTTGTTGGCTTGGTCCCTCAACTCCTGTGCTAGAAAATAGGCAGCCTCCTCTTCATTTTCTCTGCCTTTAGCTTCCCTTGCTTCCTCAATCTACTTTCTCAACCTCATTGAAATAATTTCTCTAAAACAGGACCCTCAAGGGATCCTAAGGGTTCACAGTGGATCCCAAAGTGTGGTTTTGTATCAGAATCACCTGGGGAGACTTTCTGGGGAAAGTCTCATAAAATGCAGTTTCCTTACTCCCTCTCCAGACCTATCAGAGCAGAATTTGGAGATAGGGCTTTGTGCCTGCATTAAAGACATGTGCGTGTGTGCACGCACACACGCACACACATACGCACACACAACCATACACAGTTTGTTGATTGATTGAGAAGTGATTGGTTGACAAGGTAATATGCATACCTGGTACAAAAATTTAAAAAGCACAAAAATGGCATGAACAGCAAAATATAATTCTATCTTATCCCTGTCTCCCAGTCATTCATTTTATTGACTCTCAGAAACATCATGTTTATTATATATACAATCATATGGTTATGAGGGTTTTTAACACAATGGCAACACAGAGTTCACTGTTCCTCCTCTTGTCTTGGTTACCTCATCATCTGTATTTGAGACTATTTTCATCAGTATATTAAATTCACCCCATTTTTAAAGGCTGCAGTATATTTCATCATAGGTGTATCAAAACATATTTGACCAATATCCTTTTGGTGGATTTTGGTTTGTTTCCAATACTCTGAAGACAGCATTTATAACAACTTGTAATTCAAAGCTCACTCCATGTTGCATAAAGTCTAAATCCTTAACTTGGATCACTCATTATCTCCATGGATTCATTTCTTACCATATTTTCCTACCCTTACCTTGGGACAATTCAGTTTCTCTTATAGGGTAGTCTATGCTATGTGGTGTTACAACTTCTTGCTCTTGTTTTTAATATTCCTTGTATATCAGGAAACTTCCAAGTCCATCTGCAACCCCAATTCTTGGCTTTCCAGTTTCATGTTCTGAATACTGTCTTCCATCTTCCGCCTTAATTTCTTTTTTAAAAATTTTTTATTGTTATGTTAATCATCATATATTACATCATTGGTTTTTGATGTAGTGTTCCATGATTCATTGTTTGTGCATAACACCCAGTGCTCCATGCAGAACGTGCCCTCTTGAATACCCATCACCAGGCTAACCCATCCCCCCACCCTCCTCCCCTCTAGAACCCTCAGTTTGTTTTTCAGAGTCCATCGTCTCTCATGGTTTATCTCCCCCTCCGACTTACTCCCCTTCATTCTTCCCCTCCTGCTATCTTCTTCTTTTTCTTTTTTCTTAACATATGTTGCATTATTTGTTTCAGAAGTACTGATCTGTGATTCAACAGTCTTGCACAATTCACAGCGCTCACCATAGCACATACCCTGCCCAATGTCTATCACCCAGCCACCCCATCCCTCCCACCCCCAACCACTCCAGCAACCCTCAGTTTGTTTCCTGAAATTAAGAATTCCTCATATCAGTGAGGTCATATGATACATGTCTTTCTCTGATTGACTTATTTCATCTCTCATTCACATTGGTGTGAAGATGAAACATTTATTATGTTTCAGAAACAGAGGAAAATGAAGTCTTGTCAAATTCACAATTAAAAGTTTGCATCCAAGATGGCAGTGGAAGTCATAAGAATTAGTTTATGGTAATTCCACTCTCAGAAGCAGTCAGTTTGGTGTGAATTAGCAGTATATACTTTGACAAACAGAAGTTCAGTGTTTGTCCTTCTTGATGTGACTGACTTTTCTGCAAGTTTCATTTCTTTTGCTAACAAAAATGTGTCTGGCGTGAATCCTCCTTCCTCCCTGATAGCTGACCTTTAGTAATATGTGGGGTGGGAACCACGAAAAATAGTCCCTGTCTCTCTACATGTTCTCCCACACGTACATGTCTTATATGTAAGACTCTGGCTCGAGTTTGTTGTAAAAATACTTAGAAAACTCATCGACTCCTGCTTTGTTGCCTACCTCCCCATTTTAGGTTTTTCTTTATAAATAATTACCCCACCAACTTTATAATACTCTTGCTTAGACCAGGCGGTTTGGGGATATTGACTTTGGCTTCTCTTTCACCATGACTCCAAGGATGGCCTTGTGATCTGGTGATAGCCAAGCAGAGTGCTTCATTACCCTCCATCAACCTGATTGGTGTGGAGATGGGCACATGATGAAACTTCTGGGAAGAGATAATTTGATTGTTATATTTAAAAAATCAGGCATTCAGGGCTGGACCAATCAACTGTGGTCAGGAGGTTCTGGTCACTTGGTAAAAACAAAAATGCTGGAAGGCTTTTCCCTGTGGATGTTCAAGATGGGGATGCTGCCCTTAAAAAGGAGTTTGCTCTGAACTGGGCTAACTTTCCCTAAAATTTGCATTTATGAACTCAGCTCAACATTTTAACTTTGGAAGGGAAGAGGCTTTTGCATAGTCATGGGCCTTTATGCCAGTTTGTCAGAATTGAAAATGTCCTCAGAAATTTTCAGTCCAGTCACCTCATTTAGCAATGAAGAAACTGAGGCCCAGAGCAAGGCAGGGAGTTGTGCAACGCCTGCCCTTGAGTTAGCTGCAACGTGGAGCTGGGAGCCAGGTCTCCTGACTCTAGCTTCATGCTCCATCCATTACTCCAGGATTCCTCTCTCTGCCTTGCTTTTGTGGTTTCCTGAAAGGGAGGCAGATGAGGGAGCATGGACTTGAAACACAGGGGAATGCCTCTGCCTTTAAATCCATTACTGAGGAGGGTAGCTTGGCTGGACCCAGCTGAATGATAATGAGCTCTTCTTGGACCTGGCCTTGGCTGATTGGCTGGCGCTCCATCATCCAGAGCCTTGTTCTCAGACATTTTCATTACAGATTCTGCCCACTATGATGCACTGGCGCCATGCCATTCCTTGTGTGCATGCCAAAACGCTTTTATGAAACCATTAAAGGAAACCTTTCCTAAAGAGAGTAGTGTAGGAAATGAATTCCTGAAGGTTAACATGCCTAGCACGTAGGTTTGACCACAAGTGGGAACCCCACATGAAAACCTGCAAATGAGCAATCTTCAAAGGGAGATCCAGTCTACGTATCTGCCTTGCCCTGTGTGGCCTGTCCTTCACACACCATCACCACCACCACCACCACCACAACAACGGCAACAACACTCACTACAATCACTACAGCTGCAGCAACAAAAACCTGGGGGAGATGGTCATGTAGAAATAGTGGCATCCATCTGACTCTGTCTGGATGTGTGCACCCCCATTTCAAGTGGTGTCTCTCATGCTCAATGAATGCTCAAAGAACCTGGAAGGGATTGTCAATGGCCTTATCTCCTCTGGAGTCATTGGTGGTAGAGGTTTGCAGTGTCAAAGGTCTGTAGGAACAGGGAAGACATTGCTGTCCCATCGATGTGAAAAACCAAATTAAATGCCTAGGATGTGAAATATAGTTGGTTTGAGCAAAACAAAAAGTTCCAGCAATGTATTTTGGTTATGTTCATGCTAAACCTGAAATTCGTGATCATAAGTAATGCTTTTTCTTTATTAAGAATAGTGATTATTGTTTTATTTAATCTGTAATGTTTATTTTATTATTGCTTTCCAGCACATCTTCATAATAAAACCCTCTCTGCTAAGGTGACCGGAGGGTGTCTCTATTCCTTGAATTACTGAAACTAATACATTTCTTCCAGGAACCCTACATTGAATTGTTACTTTCTTGATGGTATACTAGTTAATGTTTAATAATTAGCTTTCAAAAAAAAATCCTCTGATTTGTAGTGTTTGTTGATTTCCCTGGTATAAATACTCCCATCAATCTGGCTTCAAGTAACAAATGTGATGTCAATGAAGAGGCAGTTGGGAGGAGATGGGTGGTGGCACCCCATTAGACATGATAGATATAAATAACCTCAAGGACATAGATAATAGTAAAACATAGGATAGTTAGGAAGTATCAAGTTTAGAGTATTTGTTACCTTTGTCTCTAATACATTTAAATCATTGTATAATTTAATTTGTTTTGTAAGATGTTATTTATTTATTTTAGAGAGCTAGAGAGAGTGAGCGGGGGGAGGAGCAGAGGGAAAGGGAGAGGGAGAGAACTTCAAGCAGACTCCATGCTGAGTGTGGAGCCCGATGTGGGGCTCGATCTCATGACCCTGACCTGAAATCAAGAATCAGATGCTCAATCGACTGAGCCACCCAGGCCCCCCTGTATAATTTAATTTTTAATAATATTTGTGTTTAACAACTGAATCATAAATTCTCTGAGGATCTCACATCTGACTCTTGTGAGCCAGTGGGGGCCAGATCCCAACACACTCCAGTTCTCTCATCTGTAAGATGAGGGTGGGGTTGGCAGCTGTCATATGGAGTAATTGGGGGATGAGATAAGGTGTGTAGGATACTTAGAAGACAATCTGGCCATGGAAGGTGCTCAGTAAATCATAGCTTTGTCGTCAGTTCTCTGGACTGAGGCGAGGGCTCTTTCCAAAGCAACTTTTCTGGGGTGCTCTTCAGCTTCTCCCTGTGGGGTCTTTGCTGAGGCAGACATGGAAAGAAGAAAACGGGCTTTCAGTTTGGGCACTGTTGCATTTGAAACTTGGTCTCCCACACTTTTCTTTAGCTTCCAGACTTTGATTTTCTCATTTGTAAAATGGGTTTTGGTAAAAGTCGACGAGAATAAAATGAATAATGTGGAGCACCTTGCACATAGTAAGTGCTCAATAAAAGTTAAAAGGGTATTCCCTTCTGCCACCCAAACTGGTTTTTCGACCTTCAGCAACTAAGATGTCCTCCTTTGAAGCTAGTTAGACTATGTCCTCAGAAATCCCGGTTCAGGGACACGGGCCTACCTTACTGTCTCTACAGCACTCTAAACAGCACACTGACTCAGATAGCTACTCTGAGCTGAACAGGGAAACCCCACGCTACTAGTACCTGAGAAGACTTTCTTCCATGATGGTCCTCTTTACATGTATACATGTCCACCTCCTGCTTGATTGTCTGAATTGTCCCACTCACAGACCAGTTCTTTGACAGACATCGTGTTTTCAGCTGATTGCACCTTGGTCTCATGGCAGCTCCTATCTGAAACATTTGGCACCATTCCTCCTATTTCATTTATATTAATGAGGGGAGTAGCCTGTGGCCATAATCAGTTAAAAGTCAGGACTTGCCTTATTAATAAATCCCAGACTGGTACATGACATTGTATTGCCTGGGTCCTCCTTAGGCAGCCTGGGCTGTACCAGGAAGGAGTTGCTGTGCGTTCCTCTTATGAAGTCTCACTGCTCCTTGCCATTGTTGTTTTTCCTACTCTTTGCAACTCAGAAGGGCGAACATATCTTGAGATTCTGATATTCCCTAAAGTAATCCCATTTATTTTATTTTATTTTAAAATTTTTAAAGATTTTATTTATTTATTTGACAGAGAGAGAGCACAAGCTGGGGGAGCGGCAGGCAGAGGGTGAAGCAGGCTCTCAGCTGAGCAGGGAGCCCGATGCGGGGCTTGATCCCAGGACCCCAAGATCATGACCTGAGCCGAAGGCAGATGCTTAACCGACTGAGCCACCCAGGTGGCCCTCTTATGCTTTTTTAGATTCACATTTTTGCCTTCCATCATATCACATTATCATATGCAATGGGATTTTTTTTTTTTTTTACCTAATTTTCCTACAGACCAAGGGCTCTTTGAGATCATTATCTGCATCTTTTATATCTGTATTTTCCTGAGTTATCCGGTAGGCATTAAATAATGGTACATTCCATGGCCAATTGAAGTTAGCTCTCAATCTATCTTTGGTCTTCAGGCATATTAAAAATTCAAAAGAGTTCTGCAGAAAGACAATACCAATAGGAAATACATATATATGTATGTGGAGAGGGAGAAAGAGAGAGAGAGGTTTGAAGAAATTGGTTCATGTGACTGTGGAGGCTTGGGAAATCTAATATCTACAAAGTAGATGAGCAGACTGGAGACCAAAGGAAGAGTTGTATTCCCATTCTGAAGGCCATTTGGGGGTAGAAATCTTTCTTTCTCTGAGGAGGTCAATCTTTGTTCTATTCAGGCCTTCAACTGATTGGATGAAGCCCACCCTTGTCAGGAAGAGCAAGATGCCTTACTCAAAGTCCACCAGTTTAAATGTTAATCTCACCAAAACACCCTCACAAAAACATCCAAAATAATGTTTGACTAAATGTCTGGGACATGCAGTCCAAGTTAACAAATATCATTAACCGTTAAACTAGGGAAGATCTTGTCTTTACTGCATCTTTGTAAGGACCAGCTCATGTGGTCAACCTCAGTACTGGCATGAACAAGGTCCTCCATGATACAGCTGCTTGGAAATTTGATGAGGGTTTACCCCAAGCACCAGGCATTCCCACTGGTGGTTGTGGGAGGTGGGTGCCATATGTAAATAGCTTTGCCTGGTGTTCCCAATTTTTGTGAATAAGCTGGAGGGTTTAGTCTCTGGGTACCCAACTGGCAACCTTTCCAAGAACTAAATTTGCTTACAATGTCAAATAAAGCCTGTGGGGTGTTTTGGTTTCACTTTCTCTGTCTCTCCTTCTCTCCTAAGTACCTGGCTCGATTGTGGACTCATGGAGTGAACAATAGGCTCTGATGGTCAAGGCTGATTGGCACACGTATGTGGGCAGCTGGAATGGTGAGATAGTTCAATAGGCAGATCTCCCTCTGCTTTCGGCATCTTTGTTTGAGTACTTCTCCTCCTTCCCCCATTCCTTTTCCTCTTTCCATTTTATCTCCTGCCCTTGGGGCTCGTGGGGGTTGAACAGAATTCACCAGAGAACCCATCCTGTGGTTTGCTCTTCCTAGGTCCCATGGTCCCAGACGATGCAAAGGAGCAGATTGTGCAGATGAGCTTGGGACACAAATGCCTTTTCTTGAGAAGTATAAGGGAGAAAATACATTTATGCGAATTGATTAAACACCATCCACAAAAAGACACCAATGCAACACTTTCTAAACAAAATTACTGCAGAGTGTTCCAAGCCCATGTCAGAGCATGTAAACTCATGCTTTTGCCTTGCCAATCTTGATCAAAATCTCAGTGTGAGAAATGATAATGTGAAGACCCCAAAGCACCTTGGTTACATGTATTTCTTTACAGTATGTAATTTTGTCTGATTAGATGGACACAGAGTAGGTGTGGCAGGACCGCCCACTGCCTACTCAAAACCCTTCTTGCCTTTTTCCTTCGTGATAAAGCCTGATTTCATCTGGGAGTAGCAATGGGCCCAGCTTAAAACACTCCCAGATGAACAGTAATCAACCTTGTCCTTCCTGGTTTCACTTCTGGCTGCGAGAAGTCATGGGCCACAGCCCTGACCAAGGGGACAGAGTAGATGCTACTGTGTGGCGCTTTTTTTTGAATATTTCTTAATGTGAGTTGACTCAGCTAGCATGTGCTCTTTCCGCTCTGTACTTCCTCCTTTCCCCTGGGAAGGTGATGTGTTGCCTGAAACAATGAACTGTCTCTTGATTGTCTACATACACACATTCTTAATATGTGTGCATTTATCTGTGTAAGCACACTTACATGCAGCACATGAACATGTCCTCATTCATATATATGCACATGCCCGTGCAAACCTACACATATGTACATGTGTGTGCACACAAACATTAAGGACCTACCAGCACATGCAATGCACATACATTAAACATACTGCTTGCCTAGATGCACATATATACACTGACATTCCTCTTTATCTGCCTTACTCAAATGTACATCCCTCAAGTGTTAACCCATATATGTGGAGCCAAACACACATCTATACCCTCCTTGTATACACATAGACTGAGTGACAGGAGAAGTGGATGGTGTCTACAAGTAACCTAATGTCACATCGGAAGAATGATTTGGGCTTTATCCTTGGGGGAATTATTCTTCACCTACTATACGTGCAAAACTGTGCTGGGTACTCTGAGTGGCATCTGAGGCAGGGTTTGGATCTCAAGAAATTTGTAATTTTCAAGGGGAGAGGCAAAAGAGATATTTGCATATCACCTGGAAAACACTAAAACCAATACAAACAATGTCACAAAACAGCAGATAAACATACACCATGGGGCAAAGGTGGATTGAGGTTTCCTGGCCAGTATCTTATCAGAGGTCAGGAATGAGAATCATGTTTACTGACCAAGGCTGCTACATACAGTTGTACAGGATGTCTAATGTGCAAGGGCCCTAGACCAACATCAAGCCTACTCCCTACTCTTTAAGCCATTTATTTGTCATGGGACTGTGCATTCAAGAGGAGGGTGTTTTTATAAATTGCACAGAGATGCCCTATGGGTTGGGGACAGTGTAGTCATTGACCATGTCAATGATGCTCTACCCAGGCTCCTGTGTACAGACAGGTGATTAGATCTCAGAAGAAAGTCATTTAGCTCTGAGTAGATTTCCTGTGTGAATCCTTGGCTGGCAGTCAGCTTTGCCTCTGGACTTTGCATTCACAAGCCATGAGGTTTACTATGGTGCATTGAGTTAAATGAAAGGGATGGAATAGACAAATCCCACCAAACTACCTTTAACCAGCGCAGAGCAGCACGGAGAAATTGATTAAAATATGCATTCCCCTAATAGAGCGGCTGGTCCCAGTCTGGAAATTAATTAATGCTAATAGTACACAATCAAAACTGCTTTTGGAAATCTTCTTAGAACATTAACTAAAATGTTCATCTTTTTAATGCATTTGCTGAACCACCGAGACTAAAAGCTTCACTTGTTCCATGCAAATGTGAAGGCGTGGAATGAAAAAAAAAAAAGCAAGCAAGAAAGCAAGCATATTCGGGCTCTTCCAAGCTTGCTGAAGTTGAATTTCCAGCTAACCTGAGGCTACTTGGAGGGTCTGATGAGATGGCTCTATGAGCCCAGAGATGGAGGGTGGCCTGGGTATTGGGGACACCATCTGTGCGTATTGCAGGTGGACCGCAGAGACGTAAACCAGGTGGAGAAAAGACCACGGATTGAAGGCAGGGCTGAGGGTCTCTGGGGTGCCGTCCTGGAGTGAGAGTATGAGGGAAGAAAAGAGGGCTCCAGGGAGCATGAAGGGTCCCTCCACTCAGCAAAGTTGTCCTGGCCAGCAGATTCCAAGCAGAAGGGTTTTGAGGCACCATGCCTCTCGGGGACCAAGTGTCTGCTGTGTAATGGACCTCTGACTTAGATCGCCCTACCCATGGGCTCCGCGTCACAGGTTGGAGGTTTGGGGCCTCCAGCTCTTGGAGGAGAAGTCCTGGCGCTCCTTACCATGGTCTTGTCATTCAGTCTGTGATTTACCCAGTAACTACTTGCCTGGTTCTTGCTAGCTAGCAGCTGAGTAGAGCTGTTCCCACAGAGCTCAGAGCTTGGTGTGGGAGACAGACCCACGGGTGGGGAAAGGACAGTGTGTAAATATTCTGGAGATTTGTCCCACCGAGGAGGGACCCGAACCCAGCTGGTGTGGGGGTGGAGAAGGGCCTGTCTGAGAGTCTTGGTGGAGGAGGGATTGGCTGAGTGGCAAGGGAGGGAGCAAGGTCTCGCTCTGGTTTTGCTGTGTGTGTGTGTGTGTGTGTGTGTGTGTGTGTGTATGTGTGTGTGTGATGCGGGGGAACTGAGGCAGGAGTGGGTGCATGGGAACAGAGGCAGGAATAGAGAAGTGATTTTGGGTGAGTGAGCAGCATTGGTCAAAGGACACTGATGGAGGCCAACTGCCATACAGGAGGAGGCCAGGCGAGTCACTGCCATGGAAATGTGTTGATCCAATTTAGGGCCTCTTGTACTGCTCACAAGATCGCAGACAGTCATCAACAAAACCAAGAGGAAAACCTACCCTGGGGAAGAGGGTAAAGCTCCCCGACTTACTCAAATCCAATTTTTGGGGGAGTATTTACTCAAATATTCTCTTTCCTGAGATTGTGACAGGGCCTCTCAACTCAGCACAACTGATACTCAGGGCCAGATAGTTCTTCATGGTTGGAAGGCTGTCCTGTGATTTGTTGGAGGCTTAGCAGTCTCCCTGGCCTGACCCACTAGATGCCAGTCTGATGGTCAAATCTTCAGACATCGTCAAATGTCCCCTGAAAGGAGGGTGAGGGCCTCCGGAGAGAAGCTAGGTAGATTAGGTCACCATATCACCTGTTGACCAGCGCCAACCTTTGGCTCCTAAACCCTACAACTTCAGCAGCAATACTTCTCCAACTAGGGCCTTTGACAGTTTTACCCTTTGACTTAAATTTTGGATTTGCATATGTTTTTATCTGCAACCCCAGAAGAGAATATGAAAATACTTTGTAATCTTTTTTGAAATATAATTTTAACCACCTCATCAGCGCTTGCTGCTAACACAAGGTTTTCATTAAAATGGGACCATCTATCTTATTATATTATTTTCTCAGTTGAGGTGAGGTTGTTTAAAATTATTTTTTATGTTATGTTAGTCACCCTACAGTACATCATTAATTTTTGATGTAGTGGTCCATGATCCATTGTTTGTGTATAACACCCAGTGCTCCATGCAGTACGTGCCCTCTTTAATACCCATCACCAGGCTAACCCATCTGCACCCCCCAAACCCTCAGTTTGCTTCTTTGAACTCATTTAAAAATAAACCATTAAGACCAACACTAATGTTTTAATTAAAAAAAAAAACTATCTGTTTCTTTCATGTTTTATTAGTTTCTGGCATCGAGGGAGAGGAGGCGGCTGAGTGGCCACAAGCCTGAATTCAGACCCAGGATCTTCCAAGTTTGAGCCGTGAGACCTCGGGCTGGTCTGTGCTCTTTGATCTCCTCTTCTGTATAACGGGAATTTTCTCTGCTGTCTTGGACTATTGGAGAATCCAGGTGGAATCAGAGCTACTGGAAAACCGAAAAGGCATGTTATAAAAGATTATTGTGGTAGTAATGATTATAATTCCACAGAAAGATACAATGAAATAAAACCAGATATCAGGGAAGACACATTTTAAATCTTAAATCTACTGACTGATTGTTTTGGTTTCAGTATGTTACTTAGTTTCTCTGAAATTCTGTTTCTCTGTCTGTAAAACTCAACCAGAGAACGCTCAGCATGGGATTTTGAAAATTACAGACAAAGGGGTGCACAAAATGCCGAGCACAGTGTGAAGCAAAGAGTATGAACTCAGAGAAAGAGTAACTATATGATTTTTATTATCATCACGGCCATTATATCACTCTTGTTAATTTTTCAAACACATGTAGCCTAAATATATATTTAAAAATATATATACACATGGCTGGATTTTCAACCAAAAGCTAAATCTTTTGGCATTTATGTATGGAAGGGGCATAATATATATGCTTAGACTCACTTTATTTGCACAGTTGCGTCAAGTTTATCTTCTGGGCAATGCTTTTAAAAGATGCTGTTATAAAATCATCGAGCACGTGACCTCATTGTTTAACTCTCGTGAGATCAAATGCCCCTCATGAGACTGTAATCTTATTGTGGCATTTTACAGATGAGGAAATAGAGAGCGCAAGAAGAAAGGGGGCGAAGACTTTCTCTTGCTCTCTGCCTTATCTTCAGCCCTGTGGCAGCACGGGCTCTAGTGGGCACGCAGTAAATACCGGGACCGACGCTGTGGGTGGATGAAGGAATGGAGAAATTCTGTGCATCCCCCAAGATGGTCCCAAGTGGAGAAGCAGAGATTCCCAATCAGGGGACCTGGCTCTCTAGTCACACCTCCAGGCCAATGGGACATGGATGTGGTGGTCCCTGCCAGGGACAGCTGCCTGGAAATCCATTCCTGAAGCACTTCATCTGTCCTGTTCTTAAAGCACGTTTGCATCTTGCCTTGGCCCACCTCACATGCTCACCTCGCTCTCCTATCAAATTGCCCCTTGCTTGCAGGCAGGTCCACATGTGACTGAGCCACCACTGGACCTCCATTCCATGTGTCTGATGAAGATTCATAAAAGATATGATAGTTTTAAGAGATGTTGCTTTAAAGGAGCCTCCCGTGTTACCTATTATTACACTAAGCAACAAAGGGGTGCCAGGCACGGTGCGTACATGTTTTTGCTTTATCCTCACCACAATCCCGTGAAGTAAGTAAAGTATTATTATTATTCATTTTATTATTATCCCTGTTTTATAGTGGAGAAATCGGAAGAACAGAGAGGTGACATGACTGGCACTTTAAAGCAACCGCACTGGGCAGTGACCCCGTGCACTGTCTTCTCCCTTTCTCCATTCTTCTTCTTGGGCACCAGTGTTCAGCCTGTTGTGGTTTCCTCTTCCAATTCCTGGATGCAATGGAGACCAAGGAGAGGTGGGTCCTGCTCCCGCCTGGTGCTGCGGCCACGGTGGCTGTGGGAGGCGCCTCAGGCCAGCTCTGGACTTTCCATGGAGGCAACCAATGGGTCAGTTTGGCTCTTGTGCCATTTTCTGAATCATTATAAAGTTATTAGCTCAAATATATCTCAAGTGTTTGTCAAATACCACAGAGCAGAGCCTCTGGCTTTCCGTCACTGTCCACTTATGTTTCCTGCTCACTGCCCTCAGATCATGTTGGTGGCTTTGTCCCTCAGCCCACCCCAAGGCTGGAATCCAGCAGGTCCCAACTCCCCTGGGTCCTTCCTTCTACAGCCTGCAGAGTACCCCAAGGCAGCTCAGAGGAGGCAGCTATTTCCTCTCACCTCTTAGGCTCTCCTTCTTCCACTCAGGGGCTTGGCAATAGAGGGACCCGGGCTCGAAGCTTAGCTCCACCAGCTGGCCCCACTTGTCCCCCACTGGACTGGGGGCTCATGTTTCTGACCAGTTCTTTTCTTTATTGGGAAAATGGGAGAGTAGCGCCTGCTTGGTGCAGAGTGAGCCGATGCACCGACCAAGATCCATGGGCCCAAAGGGAAACTGAATCAATGGGTTGCAGGGACTGACCCTCGCAGTGCCAGTGTTGTAGGGCTGGGCCCCCTATATTACTTCCCACACTCACCTGTTCTTTGGGTTGTCACAAGCCCTGCCTCCCTCTCCCCAACCAGCTCCTCTCCACAGCGACATCCCCAAAGCACATCCTGTGCTCATGACATCCCATTATCCCTCGGAAACAGGTCCAGATGGGCTCCCATGACCTCTCTGAATTGGCCATCTTCCCCTCATCCAACCACTCATGCGCTTTCCTCAACTGCATCCACTGGAATTACTCTCAGATGCTGAATGCCCCTGCCCCACCTGTTCCCGACCCAAGCCTGCAGGAGACGCCGCCGAGCCTCCAAGCTCACACCTGTCACACAAAGGCCCCTGCAGGGCCTTCTGGCACAGTGTTGATGTGTCCCATGACCTCGTGCTTTCCTTTTTTCCCTCGCTACCCTGGGACCCTCCGGAGGCTGGGGCTTCTCATCACCTCTGTTTACCTAGTGCCTGCCCAGACTAGATTTTGACCCAGGGTAGACACTCAATAGAGCTTTTTGTACACATGAAAGATTTATCACGGTGCCTCCAGAAAGAATGATGGGACTTGCATAAACTGACAGGATTATTATTGGAATTCATTTATTTAAAAAAAAACTTCATATATTTTATTATCCCAAACACTGATATTCCAAGACACTGCATTCCAAGACATTTTTTATGCCAAACCTGACAAATGGATAGCTTTCCCCAGATTTTTTTTCCTTTTAATTATTTGCATTCATTTTCTGTTTCAAAGACATTTTAACATTGTGCTACCAGCTGATGGCTTAAACAGACATTATTAATGGGAATATTACAAAAATTAAAATCAGGACTTTTAATGCAAATTGAATGAAATGCTCAACCACCCAGCCAAATTGAGTGGCTGATTATTCATTCTGAAAGCACAGGAAGAGGTGGATGACCTGAGCCACGTGGGGGGAGCAGACAGGAAGTGAGATGGGAAGCAGGAAACCAAGTCCCCAGAGCTGACCCTCAGGAGTTGTGTGACCTGGGGCCATTTCCTGACCTCTCTGGGTCTGAGTCTCTTCATCTAGACATCACAGGGGGTTGAATAAAATAAGGACCTCTTAATCTGGATCCATGAGGTTTCTAGCCCTTCAGAAATAGCTGTGAAACCCCCAAATTATGTGCAAAAGTGTCCTGCATGTACATTTTTCTAAATAGAATGTCTGCAGCTTTCATCAGATTTTCAGAGATCTGTGACTCAAACATATTTAGTAACCAGAAAACTACTAATTTCTAAGCTTCATTCATTCACTCATTCATTCAAGTCACAAATATTTGTGAGCACCCAGGAAGTATTCTGCCGGCCCTGGAGATGCAGCTCTGAACAAGAAAGTCTCCACTCTCAAATTCCTTCCCAGTTGGACCATTTTATTCATGCATACTGAGAATCCCATCTTCAGAATTAACCGTGCTGCTCTTGGAAGGCAAACACCATTTCTCCACTTTGTGGCTTTGATCGGGTGTGTGAGACTCAGGCAGAGCCAGGCCTCCAGGAGGCCACTGTGGGAGGCGGAAGAACCTTCCAGAGAAACAACTTGCTCAGAAGAGGGAGGTCAGCTGACAGGGCTGGCCAGGTCTCAGCAGCGCCCACCCATCAGCAGCGTCCCCTGTGAGAAGCCCAGCCCCGGTGGCAGCTTCTAGGGAGGAGATGAGGAAGAGACGGATGGTAGAGGCAGGGCTCAGGAGCTCCAGAAACAAGGCGTGCACTTTGATGTGGACCAGGTGACTCCCAATCCTAGGAACAGGCAGATAGTGATAGGCTGGTGGCTTTTGGAATGCTGTGTGACCTTGTTTCGGTGCCATTTCTGCACAAACTGGGAAACTCGGGTCATGCTCGTACACTTGTTTGGCTCAATAGCCAACACTGGGGTGGGAGGGTCCACTGGAAGCTGTCCTGCCTGCCCCTTTGCGGGAGCAGGTGGGCCTGAGTGGGGGTGGGCCAACAGGGGCCATTTTTCTAAAGGTGGTGGGAGTTTGTTGTGGCTCAGAAGGGGCCTGCCTTCAAGTCCCTGAGGTGAGCCCACCTGGGGATGGAAGGCTCCACCACAGAGCTGGAATCCAGAGATCCCCTACCCAAAGAGCTGCCAGACAAGACATAGGACCCCTAGGTAAATGTCAGGTTCAGATCCAATATTGCACGGGACCTATTTATCCTAAAATGTGTATTGAGTGTTTATTTGAAATTCAAATTTAACTGGACATCTGTATTTTTATTTCCTGAATCTGGGAACCCATCCAGAGGAAGCCTAGGGGGGAAAGCAAAGGGGAAGGACAAGGAATGAAGGAGAGATGCCTTTGGCTTGTTGCTGTTGGCTCCTGTTTTGAGGGTGTTGGAGCGGACTGGACCTGATCTAAAGGCAAACACATACATTTGGTAATTGATTATTACCCAAATACCAAAACTTAGAAAAAACCCAATAGTGACAGTTAAGATTTTTGAGCTCTACGTCAAGTATGCTCTGAAGGGTTTGAAACCTATTGATGCATGTATTCTTCGTGCAGCTCCGGGGGGGGGGGGTGGCGGTGTCACACTATCTTGCAGATGCAGACACAGAGGCCAGGAGAGGAGGTATTTGCCCCCATTGCACAGGCGTCAAGGTGCAGAGCTGTGGTTCACACCTTCTGACCATTATGAGAGTCGGTCCTGGCTCATGTCTCCCCCCGGGACGTTCCTCTTGCTATGGTGACTTTCTCCTTAGATCCTCAGGCTTCTGCTTAGGTCAGCAGGCATTTTCTGCACAGGTCCAGGTAGCAAAGCCTGCAGGTTATCTTGGGTCTGTCCCTTCTCCTGATGCAGCGGGAAGTTTTATTTCTATAAAACTTGATTTACAAAAACTGGCAGCAGGCCCGATTTGGTCCACTGACCTCTGATCCAAGGGCATGCGACACCACCCAAACAGTTTCATGGACAAGACACAGCCAGTGAGTAACAGGCAGGCAGCAGGGACTAAGTTCCCAGCACTGGGGCTTGTTCTTTACTTAAAACCTGTAAAACAACTGCGTGAATGCCCTGAGCCTTCGGGAACGAGGAGGGTAGGGATTGCAGGGACAGTGTGCACCTTGTTGGATAAAAGGGCAGGCTCACAAGACGTCCATCGACAGACGAATGGATAAAGAAGAGGTGGTATATATGCACAATGGAATATTATGCAGCCATCAAAAGGAATGAGATCTTGCCATTTGCAACGACGTGGATGGAACTGGAGGGTGTTATGCTGAGTGAAATAAGTCAATCAGAGAAAGACATGTATCCTATGACGTCACTGATATGAGGAATTCTTAATCTCAGGAAACAAACTGAGGGTTGCTGGACTGGTGGGGGGTGGGAGGGATGGGGTGGCTGGGTGATAGACATTGGGAGGGTATGTGCTATGGTGAGCGCTGTGAATTGTGCAAGACTGCTGAATCACAGATCTGTACTTCTGAAACAAATAATGCAATATATGTTAAGAAAAAAAAAAGAAGAAGATAGCAGGCGGGGAAGAATGAAGGGGAGTAAGTCGGAGGGGGAGACGAACCATGAGAGACGATGGACTCTGAGAAACAAACTGAGGGTTCTAGAGGGGAGGGGGTGGGGGGATGGGTTAGCCTGGTGATGGGTATTAAGGAGGGCACGTTCTGCGTGGAGCACTGGGTGTTATGCACAAACAATGAATCATGGAAGACTACATCACAAACTAACGATGTAATGCATGGTGATTAACCTAACAATAAAAAATTATTTAAAAAAAAAAAAAAGGCAGGCTCAGCGGCCCCACCTTCAGAATCCAGTCCGGTCCCAGTACCTCTTGGTCAGGCGTCAGGCTTCCTCCAGAAATTATTTAATCTTTCTAAGCCTCAGATTCCCCATTTGCAAATCAAAACTAGAAATACTTATTCCATGAGGCTACGTGGGGACTGATGAGCTCGGGTTACCTGTAGGAGTGGCACTTGGTCCTCACTTTACCTTGCAGACTCTCCCACAGTCCTTCTCCCTCCCTGCCTCCCCCTCCCAGGTGAGCCCATTCCCCCGCAGAACACAGGCTTTGCCTCCTCTAACTGCCTCACAACTGAAAGGAGCAGAATTCCTCTGTTCCTGCTGCCAGAACACATTTGCTAAACAATCATTTTGCTAACTGGGATTCAGACAACGTAGGAAGAAACCCTTGAAAACAGTTGTAATTGGTGTTGAAAATAAGAAGCAGGCCGGGTGGAGTCAGAGCATTATTAAATTTTGCTGCCATAATGACCATTGTAGAATTGGCTGGTTATTCCCCCATTAGGGCATAATGACATCCATTGTTGGCGGCTCTGTGTTTGATTATAAGATAATGACAATAATTCATTGTTTGCTGCTCTTTACCTCGAGACAAGGTAGCCACAAGTTTAAAGGAAGATGTACAAGAGGTAAATTATATGTTGCTAGATATGAAACAGCACCTCACTTGTCCTGGTTTATAACAATAAAAACAACAATTTTAGATAGAACATATATTTAGTAGGTTTTGCCCCTAGGAGAGACTGAGACACTGATCATTGCATAATTACCACAAAGGAAAATCCCGCTAAATTGTTAGGTTTGGATACTGTACGAAACCATCTTCTTGAACCGCGGGAAGAAAACGGGGCCTTTTTAGACCTTTTGCTTAACTGTTTGAGCCAGGGCTTTGCTGATCACAGAACTGGAAGCCACGCCAAAGGTCGCCAGGGCTGGGGGCTTAAACGCAGCCACCTGTTTACAAGCACCGTCGTTCACGGATTGGCTGCGTGCTAAACAGAGCAAGACCTCAAACTCCACCAATTTCTCTGAGTCTCCTGTTGCCTCCGTGCTCAGCTGTCACAACCTTCTGCCCAGACAGGTTGCATCTGCTTTACTGTGGTCAGCTGGCCCGAAGCCTTGCCTACCAGGGTCTTTTCTCCACTAGCAAACACGTGCATCTTTTACCCCTCGGATCAGATCCAATTGCCCTTCTGGGAGAGAGTTTGGCCGTTTCTTATAAAACTGGATGTCCTCGTACCATCCGACCTGGCAATCGCACTTCTAAGTACTTGCCCAAATGAAAAACTAATGTCTACATAAAAAAAAATCTACATATGAATCTTTATAGCCATTAAGTCATCATTATCAACAACTGGAAGCAGCCAAGATGTTCTTAGTGAATGGATTCATTTAGATGTTCAGGTAAATGGATTAACAAGCAATGGAATATTGTTGAGCAGACAAAAGAAATGGGCTGTCAAGCCATGGAAAGACACGGAAGAAGCTTAGGCTGTTGAAAGAATTTATATCGCTATGTGAAAGAAGTCAATCCGGAAGAGGCTACATACTCTCTGATTCCAACTACATGAAATTCTGGAAAGAGAAAATTATAGAGACAGTCCAAAGATCAGTTGGTTGCAGGGGTTTGAGGGGAGGTGGAGGGTAGAACTGATGGAGCACAGGACATCTTAGGGCAATGAATCTAGTCCATATGTTCCTGAAATGGGAAAAACATGACAATAGGCACTTGCCAGAACTTTTGCATAATGTAAGGTGTGAACCCTAATATAGTTTGTGGACTTTAGTTGATAGTAATGTAGCGACATTAATTATAACAAATGTATCAAATGCAACAGGCACTAATGAAAGAGATGAATAATCCCAGAAACCGTGTGCTGGATAGATAGAATGTGGAAACCCTCTTGTGCTATCTCCTCAATTTTCTGTAAGCCTAAAATTGTTCCAGAAAATAACGTGTATGAATTAAGGGAAAAAAAAGAAAAGAAAAGAAAACACCACCCTGTAACTGAATATCTCCCATGTTGAAAACCCAAGGCCTTAGCAGGGCTGATCAGCAAACCCTCTGTGATCTGCCCCTTGCACGCGTAGCTTGCACTTGCATGCTTAGCACTTGCACGCTCAGCTTACTCACGGCGCTGCAGTCCCACTGGCCTCGCCGGCTCACCTGCGCCCTTCGCGCTCCCGTGTCCCCGGCTAGCAGGAGTGCGCATGCCCCAGATGTGCGCATCGATCTCCGCTTGATGCCTCAGGGACCATTCCCCATACAGGCGGTGCCCCTCCTCTCCTGGTCTCCTCTTCTTGCCCCGCTTTCCTTTTCTTCTTAGACATTGTTCTATATTTATCTGGTTATTTTCTGTCGCCTGCTACAAGCTCACCGCTGTTTCCCCCCGCGCAGTGCCCGGCGCAGAGCGAGTGTTCAATTAGTCCCGGCTGAATGACGACGGTGGAGCTGCCCTGGTCTCCCTCTTAGGAGGCTCCACACGCTGCCTGATATCTCCTGGAGCTTTAGTTTTTTAAAACACAGGTCCAGCCCGAACCCCTTTACCTTACACAATGATGTAGGACAGGGTGTGGGAGCTGCAGGACCGATGTCATCAGTCGGGGGCATTGCACTTGGCACTCTTGAATTCGGGACATGTGGGGGAGACTCACTTGCTACTCCAGGGCTTTGCAAATGCCCTTAACACATGCTTGGACAAAGACGTTTCCCAGGCCTAAATACACACACAGGTATGCACACACAAGCACACAGGCAGAAATGCTGTTTGCAGAGGATGTGGCAAAGTTCAAAGTCTCAGTACATCCACCTGTGATCAGAGGAAGCGTGCTTGCAGACAAGTCACAGCTATGCCCGTAGACGAACGCCAGGTCCCCCTGGCCCAGGCTCAGCCCCCTTGGTGTCTCCTCCTCTGGCAGCTCCAGCAGGGACCTTAGTCACTGAATGTGCTGAGTGCCTGGGTAAAAAAAATTCTGCCCAGGTCTAGATCATACCATCTTCCCAGGCTGCTTCTTGTGGAACTTCTGGTCTGCTCTCTTCCCTCCTTAGGCAGAACACAGCACCTGGGGGTGTGGTCTCTGGAGCTGGGGTATCTGAGCTTAAATCCCAGCTCCAGCTCATTAGGTGCATGGCCTTGGGCACAGGAATTTCTGGTGCTTCAGTTTCCTTTTCTGTAAAATGGTGTGATAAGAACAGTAGAGATTAAACATTTTCATACTTGTCAAGTACTCATCGCAGGGCCTGGAGAATTATAGGTACAAATGATCGCTAGCCATTATGAAAATCAGCTGGAGCAGTGACGTTTGAAAACTCCCCATCCCCATGCAGCTTCAGCCGATGTCTCTCCTCTTCAGAACTGTACGTACACATCTTGGCCACTTCTGTCCTGGGTGGATGCCCAGTGATTCTCCCTTCAGTGTTCTGCATTATACTTAGATTAGGGAAACGGATTTTGAAAATTTAAGGTAGCTGGGTCAAGGTGAGCCGGTCACTATCATTAAAGGGATAAATAGCCACTGAGATCTATAGGAGATACTGGCCTCTTCTTCCTCCCTGAAAATATCTTAGGGACCCGCAAGTGAGCGCACAGCCCAGCTCGGCAGTCTCTGCTCTTCTGGGGCTTGCAGATCTCTGTGAGACTCAGGATGGGAAGGCCATGAACACCCACCCCTCAGAGCTCCAGAGCCGGACTGATCAAGAGCC
The DNA here is from genome assembly GCF_003265705.2 of Callorhinus ursinus. NCBI lineage: Eukaryota > Metazoa > Chordata > Mammalia > Carnivora > Otariidae > Callorhinus > Callorhinus ursinus. The sequence continues at coordinate 66,290,993 of NW_027397070.1, forward strand.
CCAGCTGCTATGCCCTGAAATCTATCAATCACCACGTCAGTGCCCGGGCTGTGTGTCCCAAGGGCTACTCCTCGCCAGTCACTGAGCACAGCAGGCCTGTTCCTGGAAAACCCGTGACTCCTCCATGGGGCAACTTCGCTTGAGGACTCCCCGAGGGCCCCATCGATCTTCCTTAGTCGGCACGGCAGGTGCTCATGTTCCTACCATGCCTTACTTCCTTCCCTTCCTCATTCATTAGGGTCAGACCCACAGTACAGCCTGATGGCTCTCCCGGCCCCCGGCTCCCTTTCCATCCTCAGGCATTTCCCCTAATAAATCCTTGGCATGCTTAATCCTGTCTGCATTTGCTTCTCAGGATATACTTACAGCCCTTGTACAGTGCACCTGTACACACAAAGCTGGAGTCCGGGGGCTTTCACATATCTGAACTGTAGCCTCTGCAAACATTCATTTAAGATCACCTATATTCACTAAAGCATCCAACAGAAGGAATAGTCTGTGCAGACTGAAAAGTTTTGCTTATTCACTCAACAAACATTTACTGGATGTCTACTCTGCCCAGTTTAACACCAGGACCAAAAGTGCACAAATTCTTCTCTTGGGAAGCTCCTGCGCAGCTGGGGGAAACGGATAGACACGGAGATTAAAAAATTCAAATAATTTTTGTTGAAGCACGGTTGGCCATGGAGCAGGGAGAGAGGGATGCCCTTGAGTTGGGCTTGAAGCAAGACTAACTTGACAAGAAGAGAGAGGAGAATGTGCCTCCTTGGATGGAGAACAGCATCTTTGGAGTCGAGGGCTATGAGAGAGTATGGCTTGAGAGCCCCACCAGGCCGATGCAGCTTGGCTTGCGTGTCCCGAGCCAGGCTGCCTGGGTTCTGAGTCCTGTTTCCAGCACTTCCTAGCTCGCTGTATGGACATGCCCGAGGTATTGCCCAGATCAAGTGGGCAACTTGAAGTAGTGCCTGCTAGGGCTGCTGGACAGATTAAAATAGCTAATAAGTACAAAGATACTTGGAAGAGTATATGGTACGTGCTCTTAAACATTGTCCATCATTTTGGCTAAGGTATAAAAAGCGTTTGGCAAAGAGATGTAAAGCGTGATTGCATTACGGTGGAAATCTGCAGGTGTTTCTCCATGCATGGTGACCCTGGCATTTCTTTTTTTTTAAGATTTTATTTTTTTATTTGACAGAGAGAGACACAGCGAGAGAGGGAACACAAGCAGGGGGAGTGGGAGAGGGAGAAGCCGGCTTCCCTCTGAGCAGGGAGCCCGATGTGCGGCTCGATCCCAGGACCCTGAGATCGTGACCTGAGCTGAAGGCAGACGCTTAACCGACTGAGCCACCCAGGCGCCCCATGACCCTGGCATTTCTGAACTTCATGTACTCGCCAAGAGTTGGGCAGGTACCATCTCAAAGCACAGGAGACACCAAAATGCTTCAAGTCTGTCTTAGGAAGGGGCATAAACATAGAAATGCAGCCTCCCAGAAGAATCTCAAAATTGTCTGGTTTTGGGGCACCTGGGTGGCTCAGTTGGTTAAGCGATTGCCGTCGGCTCAGGTCATGATCCTGGAGTCCTGGGATCGAGTCCCACATCGGGCTCCCTGCTCAGCAGGGAGTCTGTTTCTCCCTCTGACCCTCTTCCCTCTCGTGCTAGCTCTCATTCTCTTTCTCAAATAAATAAATAAAATCTTAAAAAAAAAAACCCACACACACAAAAACTTAAAAAAAAAAATCGTCTGGTTTTCCCTCCCACCCAAAACAGAAAACCCCCTTCACAGCATCCCAGAAAGATGATACAGTGGCTTCTGCTAACACGCTTCCTGAGACGAGCACCTCACTCCCTACTGAGGCGGCTCATCAGGCACATCCCAACTGTTAGGAAGTTTGTCCTTGTGTTGAGCTGAAGTCTGTCTCCTGCAACTTCTACCACTACTCTGAGTTTTCCATCTGGAATTCCAAAGAACAAGTCAGCTTCCTCGCCCCCGCAAAAAGAAAAAAAAATGTTCAAAGCATGTTGGCTGCTTTTGAAACTTTTCTCTGGGGTAATTGTGCCCAGATCTCATCACTGCTTGCCCAAGGACTTGGTCTCCAAGCTCACACTACGTCATCTACAGAGTTGGGGCCTGTCTTGAAGCGGGGGTCTGGGACATGGTGCTTGTGGTGATGCCATTCTGGGCATAAATGTCAGGAAGCCCATCCACCTGCAGCTATAAGCCTCCTTCCCCATGAGCTGCTTGATCAATAACCAGCTTTCCCCCGAACACAGAGATAGGACATGTCCCAGACCCCAGGTGTCATGTGACTTCTACCTGCTGACTCTGGTGGGCTTCTCAACAGGTTTCAGAATTACATGGGGAGAATGGGGTACTTCTTACTGTGTCCCGCCTTAGGCTCTCAAACCTGTATATGATTGTTCAATGGGAACCTTTGATATTCTTGAATTCCTTGCTTATTGTTATACATACATTCTCAGACTGGATATACAAATCTTGATAGATACATAGTATTTTTAGATTGCATGAGACATTCTGAAAGAGCAAAGTAACTCTCTTCGTCTTAACAGTTTCCTTTTCTGACTTACCGGCAGCGGCTTCGTGAATGCCTAATTTAGACAAGCCTCGAGGAATTGGCCTGAGCAAAATCTCCTCATAATCCAATTCAGCCACGGTGAGATGGCCACCGCTTTACTCTTATCTCATCGAGACCTGTAATCTTTAATACAATCACATTCTCTTCTCTGTGCCTCTTTAAGTTCTTCTATAATAGAGGGAGACAGCCCTCCACCCAGGACTGTGGTGTTCCTTCCTTAAGAAGATCCAAAGTCTCTCACCATCTCTCTCAGCTGTGTGCTTTTCCCAGGTGGTACTTTGTCAGAAAAAAAGAAGTTGAAAAATGTGGCAGAAAATTTTCATGCATACCCAAGCTGAATATTCCTGCTTTTATTTTTCATTTTGAAAATATAGAGTCTTGAGTAGTACTTGTTCTTACTGCATTAACTGAAAAGTCCTTTTTGTCAACACCCATTTTGCAATTATAAATTTTCATATGTTCTAAAAGTCCTAAACAAAATATATATATTTTTGAACATTCACTTCAAAAATAAGTAGATATGGAATATTTTCATAATCTAAAAATGGATTTTTTTTTTGCCTTATAACTTCCCAAGTAGAAAACCTAAGTGTCTGGCCTTCTAATGTTCGTGACTGAAATGTTTCATCTTCTCGTGCCAGTTGGGAAAATAGGTATTATAATAATTATTCTTCTCCCCGAGGAAGAAAGTCTATGTAAATGATATATATGTGAAGACGAACATTTTGACTCAGGAAATACTTGTTGTAGTTCAGAAGAACAGAGGGCTCTCATCCATTTCTGTGGCTCCTTCTGTTTGGACATCTAGAAGGTTCTTTCCTCTGCCTCATCATCCTCCCTACAATTTGTGCAGAGTCTTGGTCATTGTTTTTTCTGGAAACGTCTTGCCAATGCAGAACGAGCTCCCATTTCTAATGGAAACTCAGCAACCTTCTGCACCCTCCCCTCCCAGTCCTGCCCCCTCCCCTCAGCGAGAAAACAGAAGTAAATCATTTGGGAAGCAAGGGGGAGTGGAATACGATTTCAGTGCATCCACTTCTGGGAAACTTGAAATTCTCTACCTACATATGGAAGCTTCCCTACGTTTTCTGTGCCCTGGTCCCATCCATGATGCCAATGCCACCTGTGGGATCCTGGTGACATGTGTCAGGTTCCAGCCACTCTCAACCCCCTTGTTCTTCTTGTCCATTTTTTTTTTTTATTTCCTATCTGTTCTCCCGATCTCTTCTTTCTTGTTTCTTGAGGCTCATTGTAGCTGCCACCTTTACTTGAAATCCTTTTCTAACTTCCATGGAATGGACCAGGTGCTTTTCTTTCCCGTCACGCATGGAACATGGTTTCCTAGTTGGTATTTTATAGAAGAGGAAGTTGAGTAAGAGTGAGAATAAAATGAATCTCCAGAGGCTGGGAAATGTCACATTTGAAATTCAAAGCCAGGTGTTTTGACACGAGGGCCAGAATTCATATATATATATATATATATATATATATATAATATATGCTGTCCATATCATCTTAACCTGCAGGCTGGGAGAAAAGAGTAAATGAGGAATGCAGAAAGCCCACTTTCTCAGCAGTTGATTGCTATAAATATGAGGCAAGCTCTCATTAACGTTTGTGAGGCTGGAAGCCGAGATTCTCCACTTCTCAGCTCTGGGCCATGGGGTTAACTCCCCTCTGAGCTTCAGTCACCTTATCTATAGTAATCAGTATGATATGTACCTGTAGGGTTGCTATTTGTATAAGATGTGTATCAGCATCCCTGGTATATCCTAGGTGCTTATTAAAAGTCAGTTTCTTTGTTTATGTGAACTCTCCTTTTTATGGCTGAATAATATTCCATTTTATATATACACATACCACATTTTCTTTATTCATCTGCTGATGGACACTTAAGTTGTTTCTATGTCTTGGCTCTTGTGAATATCAATGCAGTGAACGTGGGGATACAGGTATCTCTTCAAGACAGTGATTTTATTTCCCTCTGATATGTACCCAGAAGTGGGATTGCTGGATCATACAATGGTTCTATTTTTAATTTTTTGAGGAATGTCGACGCTGTTTCCACAGTGGCTGTACCAACTTATCTTCCCCCCAACCATGCACGAGGGTTCCCTTTTCTCCAAATCATTGCCAACACTTGTCTCTTGTCTTTTTGATGACAGGCTTTCTAACAGGTGTGGGGTGATATCTCATTGTGGTTTTGATTAGCATTTCCCTGATGCCGAGTGATGTTGAGCACCTTTTCATGTGTCTGTTAGCCATCTGTATGCCTTCTTTGGAAAAATGTCTTTTCAGGTTGTTTGCCTATATTTTAATCAGGTTATTTTATTTTTTTGCTATTGAATTATATGAGTTTCTTATGTATTGTAGATATTAACCCCCACTGGATATATGATTTACAAATATTTTTTCCCCATTCCATTAGGAATCTTTTAATTTTAAAATTTGATTCTTTTTTTGTTGTTTTGTTTTGTTTTGTTTTGCTATGCAGAACATTTTTTAGTTTGGTGGAGTCTCATTTGTTTGTTTTGCCAGGGCCTAGAGGAAGGGAGAAAGGGGGAGAGATTCATCAAAGGATATAAACTTTCAGTTATAAGATGAATAAATTCTGGGAACCTAGGGCATAACATGGTGACTATAGTTAATAAATTGTATTGTGTATTTGAAATTTGCTAAGCGTAGATCTTAAGCATTCTCACCAAAAAAAAAAAAGTAACTATGTGAGGGAATGAATATGTTAATTAACTTGATGTTGGGGATCATTTCACAATGCATATGCTTATCAAAATATCAAATCATCACTTTGTACTATACTGCAATTTGATTTGTCCACTATACCACTATAGATTTATGTTTGGTACACATACACAGACACACAACCAAACGGACACAAGGAAACTTTTGGAAGTGTTGGATATGTTTATTACCTCTGTTGTGATGGTAACACTAGTGTGCATATATCCAAACTCACACTATTATATGTATCAATTCTGTGTAATTTCTGTACACAAGTTATACTTCAATAAAGCTGAAAAATATGGCATATGCATACAATAGAATATAATTCAACCTTAAAAAAAAGAGAATCCTATCATTTGCAACAACACAGATGAACCTAGAGGGCATTATGCTACATGAAAGAAGCCAATATCAGAAGGACACCTACTGCATGATTCTGTAATAGTCAAACCCATAAAAGCAGAGAATAGGATGGTAGTCGCCAGAGACTGGGGATCAGGGGGAAATGGGGGCTGTTACTCAAAGGGTATAGTTTTACTTGTGCAAGGTGAATAAGTTGGAGCCATGTGCCTTATAACCAAGAGTCTATAGGTAGCAATACGTGGTTGTGTGCTTCAAAATATGTTGAAATATGATCAATGTTTAGGATAGATCTCATGTTAAGTGGTCTTAACACACACGCACACACGCGCACACACACACACACACAAACAAGGACATTTTTGGAGGTGATAGATATGTTTAGTATCTTCATGGTGGTGATGGTATCATAAGTGGATGCATACGTGCAAGCTCATCAAAATGTATACATTAAATGTGTGCATTTTTTATGTCAGTTATTCCTCAGTAAAGTTTTTAAACAAACAAAAAAGTAAGACATAACCACACACGACCATTTTTACAATGCTCTAAAGTTGTCTGATTAAAGTAAGTTAGATCGGATTGGTGTTTTCATGGGAGTGCTTTATAACTGGAAATTCACTAAAAATGCAACACATTGTATGAATAGATAGCCATCATCCATTCATTCCATAGAACTGTTTCTGGTGGCTACTCTATGACAGTCATGGCCTTGGAACTGGAATATAGAAATGCGCTAGACATAGGTTCCGTCATCAAGTGGGAGGGACTGCAGGGAAGTGAGTCATTATGGGTTGTGGTAAGTGTGATAAATTAATATTAATCAATCAATCAATCAATCACTTAATAGTAATGAACAAATATTATTATCTGTGTGGGAATAGCAGAGGAGGAAGGAAGCAACTGACAATGGGCAGTAAGAGAAAGAAAAATCAGTCCCTCGAGACCACTCTTAAGGGAGAAGCTGAAATTTTTCAGGATTAGTCAGACGATAACAGGCAGAAGGAGGAGCATAGAAAACCGAACACGGCGTTAAGTTGAAGCGATCACAGAAGTTCCAACGTGATGGTTAGCGTGCAAATGCGGGATTGGCATGGCAGGTGAGCTGGGAAAGGTCTGCCGTCCAAGTGTTAATTCTCAGAGGAGACAGGGGTCCTCAGCCTTTCCCGACTCAGACATCCTTCTCTCTGACACTGCCTGGCCTGTACCCGCCCGGTGCCCTGGGTATCCCGGGATGTGACCCATCGCCAGCATCAGCGCCAAGTGCATCATCGGACCCCGTGGAGAGGGGGGCTACTCCAGCCAATGGGAGGCTGTGGCCGGCAGCGGGAGGAGGTGAGGGCGAGGGCCAGCCTCTCAGAACCTGTTTAAGACAACATGAAAAACCACTCACGTACTTTCAAATGGGTGAAATTTCGCTTTCAGCTTTATTTACCTGAGAATGAATTTCAGTTTGAAGAGGACTTTATGTCGTTTGAGACGAAGTACCCAAGATATAAGCAATTTTCAACAAGAGTACTACACATTTGTCTTTATAACAATTTGTGTGTAACAGCTTTTATGCAAATGACACTAAAGTGGCACCTTTTTTTCTAAATTGGACATTTTTATGGTTATAATTTTCTTCTGTAATAACAGCAAAAAAAAATGGCTGTCCCAGTGGAGTTGAACATTTCATCTTCGAGCACCGTCTTGTGAAGTTGGAATGACAAGTTTCTTTCATTTGCGCAAAGAATGACAAAAAAGTATTCTTTGTCTTCCTTGTCTTAGTTTTCAGCGGCGGTTAAACTTCAGGCGCCTCCCTCCCCCATCAGCAACCCTTAGCAATCAGAATGGTCTCATAAAATCACCACACAGCTTCCAGGCACCAAAAATATTGCTTGCTCTTTCTCCTTTCAAGCTGAGTGGCATAAATTACTTGGTTAGATTTCACTTCCAACACGTTGTTGGGTCTTTTGCATTCATACCCACTTTCCCCCAAGTCAGACAGGTGACTTTTATAGACAATGGAGTTTAATTGACTACAGTACAATGGAATTTATATACAGTATTCCAGGCGAGCATCCCGAGATACCCATAGAATAATCCGCGTTATTGTTGCTTAATCGACTGAAAATTTTTGCAGAGACAACAGAAGAAGGCGTGCGTTTCAAACAATGACTTAAATTTATCCAAGGACTCAGCTAAACAATATATATAATTTGTGGCAGTGGAGGCCTTTGGGATGGGCAAACATGGAAGGTCGGAGCTAGTGGTGCTTAGCGGGGACGGAGAGAGGTGCTGGAAAGAATTGGAAAGATCAAAGTCTTGTACCCTGAGTGACATTGGAGGAGTCACACCCTTTCTCTGTGCTTCAGATTCCTCAATGGTAAAAACCTTCTTTCCTGACTTTTTTTTTTCCCCCTCCTCATTTTAAGTCAGTAGCTACAAGAGGCTGTTTTAATGTGTTCAGAGAAACTTACGTTGAATTAGCCCTGGAGTTTTGGAATTTGGAGAGAGTGAGAGAAGGGGAAACTGAGAGGTGGGCAGAGAACTATCAGTTACAGCGGCAACTCGGTGGGCAGCTCGGAGAAGAGTCTGGGAGTCAGCTTTACTACGTCTAGTGCTTCCACCCAAGTTCCTAGAACTTTCTAGGTATTTGACCTCCAGGAAATAACTTGCCCATTCTGAACTTTCGTCTACCCATTTGAAACATGGGGCCAGTAGTACCTTTCTCATGTGGTCCTCATGAAGACCCAACGGGGTCGTAGGTACAACACATGGTAATACTTATCAGGTGGTGCTTATGGAGTTATCAGTATCATTAAGACTTCTTTTTACCATTGAACTGAGATTAGAAGGTCACCCAGAAGCTGCTCTGTTGCTAATACTATCCAACCCAAAGGAGTCATTGTAATTTCTGGCTTCAAAAATTCACACCTCTGGGGCGCCTGGGTGGCTCAGTCCTTAAGCGTCTGCCTTCAGCTCAGGTCATGATCCCGGGGTCCTGGGATCGAGCCCCACATCGGGCTCCCTGCTGCGCGGGAAGCCTGCTTCTCCCTCTCCCACTCCCCCTGTTGTGTTCCCTCTCTCTCTCTGTCTCTCTCTGTCAAATAAATAAATAAAATCTTAAAAAAAAAATCGCACCTCTGATGGATCAACCAATACAAATATAACATGTGGTTTTGGCTTCTTTCCTGTGTCACAGTCTTTTGTTCATCCAAACAGCACTTATGGTGGTGTATGCTTGGTCCTAAGCAGGCCCCAGAAATTCAGAGTTGGAGGGACAGTCCCTGTCCCCCTGTCGGGCTTTCATGAGTACAGGGATGTGATTGGAAGGGAAGGATAGATCCAGAAGTCATGTATCTTTCTCCTCTCTCCCCTCGAGAGTTGTGTCCAGAGCACTTGCTGGTGGGATACTGGGTGGCTTTTACTTTATTCCTTAACCATTTGTGACATATGTGAACATATATTTTTATGATGAACCTATATTATTTCTAGAATCGAAATGCTGCTCCCATTGTGAAATGAACAAAAAAGGACAAAACAGCAAAAATGGTTTGAAAGGGAAGTGGGTCACTCTTGGTACACAGATTTTGAATGAAAGAGGTTTTGAATACTAAACATCCGTGTGAGTTAATATTATTACAAATATACATACATATATATATATATATATATGCATGGGCTATGTCTATATACACATACACATATCATATATAGAGGTATTTCTTAAAAGAACACTCCTTTAGCTCAGGCTAAGTGGGATTCCTGTGCTATGATTCAGCCCTCCTGGCATCTCTCCTTTCCCCGGGGGGTGGCATTTTCATTCAGGTCCCCCTTTATCCAGTCACCCAGACTAGCCCTCATTGCAGGGCACAGGGAGGTCCTACAGCCTGGCTTGTGGCCCCAGTCTTTGGCCCACTTGGCTTAGGTCTCCAGTCCAGAAACCCTTTCTTGGCCTGCCCTTCCAGGCAAAATGGAGGGGGGGTTGCTAAATGGAGGAGTATGGTGCCTGGGATTCCTCTCCCCACACTGCCACTTGCTGAATTCAGTCTTCTAATTGAGAAATACAGAGAGTAAGGGTGATCTCAGAGACTTGGTGGGAGGATGAAAGCGTCTGATATACGCCGGTCATTTCATGAACTTCCTTTCCTTCTGATTCGATCCCCAGGAAGAAGGATGGTGACATTTGAGCCACCTGTCAGCTGATCAACAGAAATTAAGAATTTTTCCAGGGCGAGTAATTTTGGAGACTTCCGGTTTGCCCATTGGACAGATGAGCAAACTGAGCATGACAGTAAGAGGTGTCTTGGTCCTGCTGGCAGGCGGGTGTCCACTGGGGGTGTCCAGCCCCAGGGTTTTATTCCACAGACCACACCATGCAACTGCAGTACTGTTTCACCTTGCATTTTTGCAAGCAGAAATGCTTAGGGGCCTGTGTGCATATATCAGCATATCTATATATCGTTACAGAAACTAAATATTGAAGCATGTCATCATCCTAGGATTGCTGCACAAGACAAAGCAATTTACATAGATCCTTTGTGAGCTTTCTTTTCCAGTGGTAGAAACTCATTAAAATCTCATGAAATCCTTCTACATAAAATGTGAGGCAATACTGAGCTGCCTCCCTAAAAGTTAATATGTGTGTGTTGAAGGGGAGGTGGGGGCGGGGGCACGTATAGGAAGCATCTCATCATTGGGTCCAGCTGCCATAGTACAGGGGAATTTCTTAGCATATTTTAATTACTGTCTGGCTGCCCCTGTAAATAAATGAGCCAGTGGCTGGAGCTTGGATCAGGCTGGGGACTGAAGTAGAGGCGTGGAGTCCCAGCGGCCCCTCCACCTGCAGCAGGGCTGAACCTGGGCATGATTGTTGTGAGAAGAAAGGCGGCTGGCCTACCTGGGATTAATGAGTACCCAGGGAATGTGGGATGGCTCTAGGCTGGAGCCGGGGTCATTAAATTCCGCTGGTCATTAATCCCCTGGAAATGCCCAGGGCTGGGGTCATTATTCTTGGGAGATAAAAAATTCAGGACCAAACCGCACAAAAGCATGAATATCATGCATTTCTCAGATTGGTGGTGTTTTTCAATTTGTTGGCAGAGTGCAATTTCAGGAAAACAAATTCCTTTTCATATACCCACTGTGCATGCATTGATCATCTCAACTCTACCTGAACTCAACCAGCATTTCTGGTGTGCCCCTACTGTGTGTCAGGAGCTGTTATTAGTTCGATTTCCTTTAGCCCCCTGGGTGTTAAAGCTCAGTCTGCCAAGTTTAACCGTGAGGAAATCGAAGGTCAGACAGTGTAAATGGCTTGGGCAAAGCCACACCGCTGGACCGCAGATCAGCCAGAACCTACAGCTAACTTCTTCAGGCTCTCAGCTCAGTACCTTCTCCATGAAGCCCGGCTGCCTGCCTTGGCGTGCAGTTGTTTAAGTGTTGTATCAGAACCTGAAAATCTTCTTGTGTTTATATCCCGTCAGCTACTTGTTCTCTTTGGAGCTTTTTTTTTTTTTCCCCCACTCACTCCTCTGAGTCAGAAAAGAAGCTCACTCTCACATTATCATTGCTGCAATACCTGACACTGCATGCAGGGCGAGACTCCGTGGCACGCATCATCTTTTTGCATGGTCAGTGGGACTTCTAAAAATTGGCCCCGATTCTTTTTTTTTTTTTAATTTTTTTTTAAGATTTTATTTATTTGAGAGAGAGAGAGAGAGCACATGAGAGGGGGGAGGGTCAGAGGGAGAAGCAGACTCCCTGCTGAGCAGGGAGCCCGACGTGGGACTCGATCCCGGGACTCCAGGATCATGACCTGAGCTGAAGGCAGTCGCCCAACCAACTGAGCCACCCAGGCGCCCATGGCCCCGATTCTCAGAGCGAACTAGTGAATCAGGCTGTGTGATTACAGTGCCTAAAACCATCTGAGCCAATTGCAAGTGGGACCTGATAGACAATTTTACTTCTCTGTGCCTTAGTTTCTTCATCTGGAAAATGGGGCTCATAACTGTGCCCCCATCACACAGGATTGCTAGGAGGGTGGAGGGGCTGGTATTTGTCAAGCACTTAGAACAGTGTCCAGCTCGGAGTATGCAGCACAGATGTGCTTGTGAAAGGAAATAAGGTAAAACCAAGTAAGTGAAAGTAAAATAATAAAGTCAATCAGATAAAGTAAAGTAAAATAAAATAAAATAGTAAAGTAGAATAAATTAATAAGGCTGGAAAACAAGGCACTATTCTTGTTCTTCTGAGTACCAGAACCTGTTTAATGTATAAATTTTGGGGGGCATTTATTGGTCTTTAATGTAACTTTGAAATATCTTCCAGCTTCACCAGTTTCATTGATAGCTGCCTGCTTCCTTCTGCAACTGCACGCCCAGAATGCCAGCAAAGCCATTCTTTTTTGTTGTTAGTCTTCTGTATACTGTGTACTAGCCTTCTGAGTTCTTTTGTTTGCAAAAGAGAAACATGTGGAAAAGAGCAACTACGCGCTTGGAACTTTTCATAAAACAACTCTGCAAGTGAGGGCTTTTTACACTTATTCTACAAGGCTCCAGTCCTCTGAGGGTTCAAATCCTCTAGCAGGAAGGGAAAGACTGGAACCTGAACCCAGGCAGGTAGCTCATAGGCTATGTTTGTCCCACACCAACAGATGGAAATTTGCATGACGGCTCAATGCATCCATTGTATCAGTGCTATTATTTCAAATAGCATACTTATTATATTTATTCATTGGGAGGCATTTTATAAAAGCAGTGGGAAAGCATAAAACCGAGAATCAAGCATTCAGCTACAGTCCCTTTTCTGCAACAAAAGATCAGTCTTCCTTAGCTAAGTTCCTTTCCACGTTCTTTCTGTCCATACTTCTACACAGTCATGGTCATAGCAGAAATCCAAGTTTTAACTGAGCTTTTTCTGCTCAATATTAATCCAAGGTGTGTAATTTGAAGGACTTTGTTCATTTTGAACTCTGTTCTGATGTGTGTGTTAAAAGAATTAGTTACACTATTTTCATGACCATAATTGAATACCATTCAGCTTCAAATGATTACCGATGAGAACGGTGTATATTATTTTTAAGGTTGCATCAGAAGAAGGAATGAGCTTTGTGGAGAAATGGCAAGCCTGTTCGCTGAAGTGGGACACTGCAGGGGTCTGCCAGATTTTCAGACACTTCAGAGATGCTGTGGCTTCTTTTCTCAACATACTTGGTGATCAACCACAGGTGCATGTACATCACTTGGGAAATCCCTTTTATTAATTAAACGAATTAAATTTCTGCAATCCTGGAAGACTTGCCATAAAGTTCACTGATACAGAACACTCAACGCCTACATCTTTGAGATGCTGTGCTAGATCATTCATTCATTAATTCATTTAATACATTTCTGTTAGACTCCTCTGTTTTCAAGGCCCCAAGGTAGAACACTGCTTTCCAAACTACCAAGTGCATTAAGTCTCCAGGGGTAATACTAAAATGCAGGTTTGGCAGAGTCAGGGCTCAGATACTCAACATTCTTTACAAGCTCTTGGGCCAGGCTAATACTGCTGACCAGTGGATGGCACCATGACACACTAGTGGAAGTGACAAGGAAGACAGACAAACATGGTTCCTGCTCTCCCCAACCCAGTACTCTAATCCAGGAGACGCACCATAAGCAAGCAAACCAAGGATGAATAAGATCATTTCAAAGAGTGACACCATGAGAAATAGAGAGAACCTGGACTTGGGGCTGCTGGTAACATAGGATGTTCAGGAAAGGCCTCTCTGTGAAGAGGTGACAATTGATTTGAGACCTGAAAAATTAGAAGGATATAAACATTGGAAATCAGGGAGAAGAACATTCCAGACAGAGGGGCTAGCAGGCGCAAAGGCTCTGAGGTAGAAACAGGTGAGTCGTGTTTAAGAAAATAAGTTTGGATGAAATCTTACCGTTTACATCAATGTGGATGGAACTAAAAGGTATTAAGCTGAGCAAAATAAGTCAATCAGAGAAAGACAATTATCATATGATTTCACTCATATGTGGAATTTAAGAAACAAAACAGAGGATCATAGGGGAAGGGAGGGAAAAATAAAATAAGATGAAATCAGAGAGGGAGACAAATCATGAGAGACTCTTAATCATAGGAAACAAACTGAGGGTTGCTGGAGGGGCGGGCGTTGGGGAGATGCGGTAACTGGGTGATGGGCATTAAGGAGGACACATGATTTAATGAGCGCTGGGTGTTGTACGAAACTGATGAATCACTGAACTCTACCTCTGAAACTAATAATACACTATATGTTAATTAATTGAATTTAAATAAAATAAGTAAAAAAAAAAAAGAAAAGAAAAAAGGAAGAAAATAAGTTCGGGACACCTGGATGGCTCAGTTAAACATCTGACTCTTGGTTTTAGCTCAGGTCATGATCTCATGGGTTGTGGGATGGAGCCTCGTGTTGGGCTCCATGCTCTGTGGGGAGACTGTTTGAGATTCTCTTCCTCTGCCCCTGCCCCCACTCACACTCTTTTTCGAGTGCTCTCTCTCTCTGAAATGGGTAATTAAATAAATCTTAAAAAAAAAAAAAGAAAGAAAGAAAGAAGAGAAAAGAAGTCCAGGGTGCACAAAGTGGGGAAGAGGGTAGTGTGAAATGAGATCAGAGACATATTTGGGGACTGGGGTGGGTCAGCTCCCGTGGTCTCAGTAAGCCCATCTATAACAGAAACCATGGGATGGTTTAAGCAGAACAATGATAGACTCGGAATGACTTTTTCAAGGTGCTCTTAAAAAAAAAAAAAAGAAGCAGCGACACCAAGTGGGAGCTGGGAGCTGGATCTAGGAGAGAGAGGACAGTGGTTTGGACAGGAGTGGGAACAGCAGATGGATTGGCAATATATTCTGGAAGAATCAAAGTACTTGAGTGCTGCTGAGGTGTCATCCCTGTTGTAGGGGCTAGTTGCTGATATGGACCTGGATCTAGAGGGACCCTCTGCCCCTGGGAGGGAGCCAGGTGAATGATCCACCATTATAACATGGGGGTCAATCACTTCATGAGCAAGACGCTTTGGGGGACAAAGGAGGGGCAGGGCCAGCTTCCCATGCAAACCTTGGCAATTGCATCCCTTCTCTGAACAAGTCTGAGTCCATATGTGCAAAATAAAGGGATGAACTAAATAGCTTAGATCCCATTCAGATCAAAATGTTTGTGTCCTTGACATTCTTCTCTTTATTTTTGTCTCTTTGTTTCGCACATGTTTTGTGAGTACTGGGGTGAATCATGTGATGGGTTTCTCCAAACACAGTGAATCCATACTGAAGAAATAGGTTACCAGGATGGGCTCTTTGACAATTTAAGAGGCAGTAGCAAGCACAGGGCGGAGGCCCACAGACTCCTGGGCTCCTTGGCTTCGTGTTCTGTTAGGTTGTGTGGCCTTGGGCAAGCAAACAAACCTCTGTATTTCCTCTTCCATGAGCACTGCCCAGTGTTGTTGCTGGGATTAAATGAGTTAATGTAGATTAGTCATTCATTCACAGAAGCATCTGACTCAAGGTAAGCACTAGGTATGTTTTGCTGTTACTACTGATGCTGTGGTTCATATTTTACTATGATTATGACCCGGGTAGTGACACCATGGCAATTTCACTAGATCATGGGCAAGATCCTTTGTTATCCAAACTGGGTGGATTTATGGTCCATGGTCCATTTGTGGAAGCTACCAGGGGAAAGAGAATGGACTTCTGGGCCCCACAGGCCTATACTGAACCTAGCTTTTATCATTCACTAGCTCTGGGATTTGGGAAAGGGATTTGGGTTTTTCCTAGCCGAGCTTCAGTTTCCTCCACCGTGAATTGGGAATAATGATATTGATCTTAAAGTTCAAGATGAAGATTAGACATGGTATCTGCCAAGTGACCAGCACAGTGCCTAGAGTGAGGTAGATCATTTATTAATGGCATACTCATGCATCCAATAGATATTTGTCAACAACAAATTACATGCCGGACTCTGTGCTCGGCATCTGAAATGTAATATGAGCAAAGCAAAGAAGGAAAGCACAGGCAATTGTGTAGGGCACCTACTAGGGTCAGAGGGATATGTGACTACAGAATAAGGATCAGAGAAACGTCATGCTTCTAGCTCTGAAGATGGACGAAAAGAGCCACGAGCCACGAGCCAAGGAGTGTGGACAGTCTCTAGAAGCCGGAAAAGACAAGGAAATGGATTGTACTCTAGCATCTTTGGAAAGGAACACACAGAGCCCTGCTGACACCTTGATTTTTGGCCCAGGGAGACATGCACTGGGGACTTGCAGCAATAGAAAGTTAATACACCCATGTAAGCAGGGTGTGATGCCTTCCACGCTTCCCTTTTGAAGCAGCTGATATTATCCCATTGTACAAATGAGTAAAATTTGGGAATCAAAGAGGGTAATCTTCCAAGACTAGCAAAAGAGTGACCTGCGGGCTAGCATGCCCCCCTGAGGCTGTCTCACTGGAAAGCCCATCCTGATTCAACGCCACCATGAAGCTTTGCTGGATAGCCTCGTTTTCTACAGAGGTCCACACAGAGCCTCATGCCAGTGACCACCAAACGTGGCAGAGGCGAAGCAGCCGCGAAAGTTCCTGGGCCACTGCCCACCTGTCCTGCCGCATGTGTGACAAACCCCGCCTTCAAACTCGATTATTAGGTGGAGCCTGTCATGCCAGACAAAAGTTCCATGACCGAGCTTGTAGTAGCTTTTGCCGTGAAGGTATCTTTTCCTGACTGCACTGTTACAGATCTCTTCAGTCAAGCAGCTGTCTCCCGTGTTAAATAGTCTTTCATCTTGTCAAGCACTTCCATTCGCCTTTCTACAACTTTCTCAGCCAACATGTACACACCTAATCAATCTCATGCTACTGTCTCCAGACTTTCAAAACCAAAAGCACTACTGCGACCACTTTCTTAAAGAGACAATCATCTCTTTTCCACTGTATTCCAAGAATGGCTTCCTCCTAGGGGGTGTTTTCTGAGCAGCCTCAGGAAGATTGGGCTGAGATTTGCACTTGCCTACACACCCTAGCCTACACACCTGTTGGTAAAGCAGATTTTATTGACGTATTCTCAGGGATTCATCACCTACACATGAAGCCCAAGGTCTGCAAATAGGCGTGTAATATCTCCCATCTTCCAGAATCAGAACTCACATCACCTCTCAGTCTCATCTAGCACCTTCCACCTCCCCTTTGCCTTACTCCATATGCTCCTGCAATGCTGGTCGGCATTATTTCATGCCTCTGTGCCTTGGTCTAAGACCTCCACGTGGTCTTACCGTGGTCTATAATACCTGTCTCCCTGATCCATTTTATGAGCTCTTAATTATCCTTCCAGCTCAGCTTAGCCATCACCCTTCATGGAAAACCCCTCCTGCATCTCTCAGTGTGCATATCTCTATCCGATACGCCAGGGTATACACCTGCTTTTCTATGATATATATTTACAAAATGGTGATATTTATCTTATCAGTTCCTGTGAAGCAGAATGCAAGAGAGCCCTATGCTTCACCCTTGCTGGTGCCCAAGCCGTTTGCCATGTACCTTTGGAATCTTCTTCCTTTCTAACGTGGACTCAGCCAGATAACCTCTGGCCAGGGAGATGTTAGCAAATTGATGTAAGCAGAGTTTGGCAAAAATCACTGATGTAGTCGGGCTTGCCTGCCTGTTTTGTCTCTGCCCTTGCCACAAGGCTTGCCGAACGGAGGGTGAGAGACACATAGAGCAGAGCCCAAGTGACCTCAGCTGCCCAGCTGCCCAGCTAACCAGCTAACCAACCTTCAGCGATGTGAGTGGGTCCAGCTGAGATCGGCAGAACTCCCAAGACACAGGGGTAGTAAATGTTTCTTATTGTATGCTACTGTGATTTTGTTTGTTCAGCAGTATACTGTGGCGGTAGGTGACTGATACACTCCCCTATTAAGCTCCACTCTTTTTATGGTCAGACATTGAAGCTAAGTCTTATTTATATCCTCGGGGCTCAACACTTAGTAGTAACTCAATAAATAATGGTTGAATTGGAAGGAAAATTATTTTCAAATTCCGTATACATAGTAGCAGCTTTGAATTACTAATACTTAATCTGGGCTTTTGTTATGCAGAGGGAGTCTAACATCATTTTTCTTCTGTGACTCCACCTTACAGAATTCCCATTAGTAGATTGACCCTTCATTTGTGTGAAGATGGAGGGGAAGCTGACTTCAGAGCAGTCTTGCCAATCCCCATGCAGAGAGCATCCCTCTCCATAAACCATGTCTGTGTACCAAATATTAATTAAAACCTCTTATTTTTTTATTGTAAACACATGACTTATATTACTTAAGGGAATTGTGTGCAGGGAACCACATGGAGGACAGGGTCACTCACGAGTTAATAGTTATTCCCTCAACCAGTTCATCAGAGTGGGTTGTGAAGAAGGTGATGGACAAAATAATGGCTATTTAAAAAACTCAAAACAAAACAAAACGTAACAAAAAACTCTTTTGCGAGGCCTGTGTTTCAGTGATAGATTGTGGTTTCCTCAATTGCCCTTTTGTTTTTCAGTATGGTTTTTCTTTTAAATTTCCGATTTGCTGCAAACGGATCCACACAAAGAAGGTGCTGAACACATAGGTAGATGTGTGCTCTGTTTTTGTCGTTCTTCTTACAAAAAAAGAATACAGACAGGCGCACACACACACACACACACATGCATGCACACACACACGTGCACACAAACACATATATATTCGAATTAGCTGGGATGGATGGAGGTGAGTCACTTCAAACTTTAAACCCCGTTGACATTCACAAGGTGCTAAAAGTCAGCTGGGGTCTCAGCTCTGACGGATTTGCATCTCTTTGAATATGACGCTTGAAAAACCCCAGCGATAGATTAAATTTTGCCAAGGAGAAAATGAGAGAGAGGCTTCCATCTCTCAGGTCTGCTGGGAGGATCTTTATGGTTGATTTACTTTTTTTAAATAAATGTTTCTTTATGTGTTTCCCTCAGTTCCTGCCCAGGCTGTCTCTATCATACATGCTGTAACTTCTGCCTGTCCTATCAGCGGGCGAACAGCAAGTCAGCCTGGTTCTGAGTACAAGGTGAAGGGATATTTCAACCTAAGCTGCATATACCTTCTGTGTTTTCTGATTAAAATGTGCAGACAAACCTTGGAATAAACTCTACCTGACATGACTTCTAAAATAATTTACACTCTTTGCAAACCTGGAATGTGGGAATTGATTTTGGTGCCTGTCACTATATTTCAGATGATCAAAAATGGATCAGAGCTTTTAAATGAATTTAATGACCAAAGAGGATCCTGTAAAAAAAAAAAAAAATCAGTGAGGTCAGAAAACAGAATCCCTTGTCTAAAGCCATGGTAGAATGTTATCTTTTCTTATAAAAGTGACACATATTCATCATCTAACATTTGAAATATGCAGAGATCAAGAGAAAAAAATCATTCCTAATTAAATAAGCCACAGATTCTTCCCCTAGCACCTGAGCGTATTTTCTTCTAGGGTTATTTATGTCTCTGGGTTTCTTTATATAGGTTAACACATAAAATAAGTTCAATTTTGTTTCCTGATTTTTATCACTTGTAATAATGATGATGATGAGGAGGAGGAGAACATTTGAGCAAAACTGATGAGGAACTTTCTAAAAACTAGGCATATATTGCCTTATTTGGTCCTCAAAACAACCCTATTGGATCAGTTCTATCATTTCCCTACTTATAGATGCTAAGTAATTTGCCTGAGGTCACACAACCATACAGTTCTAAAGCTGTGACTACCTCTGAGACAATCTGATTCTTGAGCGCTGCACCCTTAATCACTGTGCTATGATATAAGCTTTTTCAATGTTATAAAGAAATTACATATCCGTTTATATATAATTGTAATTAAATATATCTCTATGTATATATACAATTTTTAGTGGTTGCACAATATACCAGGAAGCATTATTTGCCATATATTCACATGCATTCTGTGCAAATGTGCCATCCTGGAGATGTGTGAGGTAGCAACCCTATAGTATAACATTATATAAATGGACCTATTATATTTAAGCCATTTCTCTATTTCTGGATATCAAGCAGTATCATATTTTGCTCCTTGATCCACATTTGATGGTGGAGTGGAAAGAGCACTAAATGTCTCATCAGATAGACCTGGGTTTGAATCCCAGTTGCGCAACTTACTACCAATGTTTTCTTGGACAAATTGCTTATCCTCTGTGCATCTAAGGCGAAGTGGGGGTGTTAGAGAAACTAAATGAGATGCCATTGGTGTAGCCAGGGTTTAGCACAGTAGCTGACACATCAGATGTGGCCAATATATAGTAATATAGTAATCCTTTTCATTATTAACAACAATTTAAAATAACTATCATGTTTTGAACAATAATTAATATAACTATGAATGGCTGGATTCAATCAGCACTACACCCAATAAAAAATATTCTTTATTTTCTTTGATACATGAGGACAGTGTTGCCAAGGAGGACCAGTGGCTTTCCCAGGTTAGGTTTAACTGGACAGCAGAGGGTCTGATTTCAGAAGGAAGCACTCTGGCACTCTTTGCTGTACTGAGATCCAGCCTTGAAGTGCCTTGAAAATTCTGCCCAGCAGTTAAGGATAAGGGGGGCCCTGCAGGACTTTCGGTAAGGAATGGATGAGCTCTGTCCACTGCAGCATGTGGTGTGAGCATGCGCAGGAATGGACAAGGCTGGGGTAAGGAAAACCAGATGAGAGGCTGTTATTGGAATTCAGGCAAGAGAGGATGAAGGAAATAAGTATGAAAGACAGTGGAGATGGGAAGGAGCAGGTTTCGAGGACTATGGCAAAGGCAGAACTTGCAGAGTTTGGTGCCTTGTGGGAGACAGGAAAAAGGGGAGAATGACATGTCCAGATTTTTGTCTATGTAATAGGTAAAACCGATGGCTTAAAATACCAAGGGAGAATGGAAGAATGGTCTGGGCAGGATGGTCAGTTTAATTTTGGACAAGTTAACTTAGTTTCCTAGTAGATACCCTGATAGTTGGATGTCGATGTCTTGAAGTTCAAAAGCAGAACCTGAACTAGATTTGTGTGCCTTCTGCACACTGATGGGGCTGAGGATGGGGGAGTCCATAGCAGTACCTCGAAAGAGTATGACGATAAGGACACTGAGAATGAAACATGAGGAAAAAACATCATTTAGGGGGTGGGCGGAGGCCGTGCCGTGTGTTAGGATGGGCCAGGATATGCTGGGATAACAAATGAAGCCTGCTATCTGAGTAGCTTGGCACAGCAGAAGCATATTTCTTCTTTGTGCAAAATGTGATGAGGGTTGGCAGGGGCTCTCTCCATCTAGTGACTTAGGAACAAGCATCCTTCGATCTTGGGGCCCCAACCTCGCAACAGGTGGCTTCCAAGGGCCCTGCAAAACATTCATCCAGAATCTTAAGAGCCTTATTTGGAAGAGATACCTATCATTAGTCACAATTAATTGCAGGCCACCAGCCCAACTACAAAGGAGGCTGGGAAGGATTAATGAGCAAAGAAAGAAGAAATGATATGATGGATGAACACGTAGCATTGAGTCTACCATCAACTCTCAGGTAGATTTCCAAAATCAATTATGAATTTTAAGACTCTTTCAGGCATTATTCACCATAATTAAGTGTTGATGTCATAACTTGGGTGGGTAGGGGCTTGAGGTATGATGGGTACAGTGCAGCTCTGCTCCGTGGAGAGAGACAGGAAGACTGCAAAAGAGAGAAAAGGAGCTGGTAGGAATGTCCCAACTCTAAAGGCTGTGCAATTGGAATCCAACAGAATCTACAAGAGGTATGGGAAATTTGGTCTAAGGAAGACCCATTTGCTTGGGAGAGCCCAACCGTCTAAGCTGAAATTAAACTAAAAACACATGATTATATCCAGTCAACTCTGTTACAGGACTCTAGAGCCTGGGGGTGGGGGGCATCTAGCAAATCAGAGAGCTAGGCATGGAGACAAAGCCAGAAGCCCATCATGTATCCTGGGGGCAGACATTGACTTCAGCAAGTGCCCATGGGTAATGCCAAAAATGTCAGATGTGACGCTTGTGCTGTGACAAAATCTGGATCTCACCCCCAGGTGGGCCATGGGGTGATAGATGTCCTGTGTGGACAGGACTGGATCAGGTTCTAAGCAGGAAAGAGCCCCAAGAGTAAAGAAGAATCCAGCTGGGATGTCCTAGGGAAGGTTTCCAGTCTCATCCTCCATGTAAGTGGTTGGTCTGGCATTTAGGTCTGGGTTCTGTCTGGTCTCTGCTCCTGATGACCTATGTCAGGCTGGTTCAGCCTTTTGTTCCTCACCCTCTCTGGGTGTTGGTTTCTTAATTCCTGAATGGGAAGGGAGCAGTGAAGTAGATGACCCATGAGATCTCTTCCCCTTCTAAACCTACCGATCTGTAATTAATTGAGATATTGTAAAACGCACGTTAATGTATGTCGTTACGCAAGCTGTTATTTTTATTAATCATAGACAGCTCTTCCCCACATTCTGAGTTAATGGGTGCCGACTGCAGATTTAGAAATTCATTTAGCGGGGCATTCAGAAGGGGGATGCTGTATCAAAACCACATAAAACTTCTCATGAAGTTTAATTGCGATGCACTTCCCGAGAGAGGCAGAGCTGTTATCAAGTAAGAGCAATTCTCTAACGCATGTTGAGTTTGAAAATAAAACATAACGCTGCTCATAACCACGCTGGCGATATTAGGAAAATCCAATAGCTTGAAGCATTTGGAGCCTAAATATTCCTTCCTGCTCCATCAGAGGAGCACCTCATCTGAGCTTAGCAGGTTCTGTGTTTCTACCACACATGAAAAGTGTCGGTCTGGTGGAGCTCGTTCGGTGTCAGGAAGACTTGGTGCCAGGAGCCCTCACTTTGCCCTTCTGAAGAGGTCTGTTCGGGTAGCAGAATTTGCGATGAATCAAACACCCTTAATTCTCTTTTCCCCACAACTTCCCCATTACTTCTACCCACCATTCCCAGGTCGTGCGGTGCTCTGGAAGACAATGTGCGCTCGGTACCACATTCTCTTGCATTTTGGATTAGCCACTCATGTATCAGCAAACTCTCTCGAAGGAAGCTGGGGGTCAGATTCCAGTGCAGGCTGTGCACAAGAGCAAAGTTCTTGGAAGAGAGGAAAGAACGAAAGGACACAGGGGCAACCAATGCCCCAAGGACGAGCACGGTGGGGGAGGGGGTGCACACAGTACTTCTCTGCTTGTCTGCACCCCTCCTGCCACTTCCGGCCAGCATCCCACCCAGCCAGCACCAGAAGCCTGGGCTGAGTTAGGAGGATCTGAGGGGCGCCTGGGTGGCTCAGTTGGTTGAGCGACTGCCTTTGCTCAGGTCATGATCCTGGAGTCCGGGGATCAAGTCCCGCTTCGGGCTCCCTGCTCGGCGGGGAGTCTGCTTCTCCCTCTGACCCTCGCCCCTCTCATGTGTTCTCTCTCTCATTCTCGCTCTCTCAAATAAATAAATAAATAAAATCTTTAAAAAAAAAAAGGAGGATCTGAGGCACCTAGAAGTTCAGGGACTTGCTATGGTCACACATTTAACAAGTACATGGTCAGAGGTGAGATTGGCTCCTAGTTGCTTATGCAACACATTGTCCCCCACACTTGTCCCCATGATTACCTCCCTGCTCCCACCCTCTGTGCTGCTGGGGCTGTTTCCTTGGCTCCTGCTTCTGCTAATGTGCAACTGTGCTTATAATTCCTCTGCTTCCCCTTTCCCTGTTGCTCTTCTTACTGATGTCACTCGCCATTTGCTTTATTTGCTAAGAACTCTAACGAGTATAGCCACCCTGCTTGGTCAAGAGAAGACCTCCACAAAGATCTCTCTGAAATTTGGAAGGATCATTGGCCTGATTTGAATCACACAGCTAGGAAGTGACCACATGAGAATTTGATCTGAATTTAAAGACCATTCCCTTGCCTGTAAGCCATATGCCTCCATGAAGCCAAAGGGAAGGGACTATGGATTGGGACTTCATAAGACAAAGATCCTTTCCCAGGTACCATTTATCTAGAGATGTAGGATTTATATCAGATTGGGGAGGGGGAGACCAACAAAGTCCAGGGGTGAAAAAACACCTAAGAAGTACAGATCGTGTCATGTGGAGCTTGGCATCGTGAAGGGCAGGGCTGGAGGTGAGAAGAAATCCTGATTCAGGAGGTGAGGGGCTTCTGGAGAGCCAACAGAGAAGTGAATGTGGAGATTCACAGCATCGCAGAACCTGGTGCACCCCTAAAGGGTGGTCAGTGAAGAGTTGTAGACTAGAGGAAAGGGAGGGAGAGAAAGGAGGATGGAGGGAAAAAGGGAAGGAGGAAAAGAGGGAACGAGAAGCAAAGGCAGTATCCTTGCATCTCTGCTTTCACAATCGGGTGAGAGTAGACCTTTTCAGAGACATGAAGCTTATCATTTACTATACATCTGATTTCCCAGGAAAGCTATATGACAATTTTGGGGTTTTTGAGACAGGTGACACAAAATCCCACCATAGAAATGGTGGTATCTGCTAGTGGTCCTCAGAATAATTTCTTCTCCTTCATGCTGACCATAGCCTCTGGGACTCACTGGAGAGGGAGAAAGTGGAAGTAGGGACAGCATCACAGAGTACATCAAAAGAAAGGAGTCAGGAACCCTCTCTCTTCTCTGACATCTACCTCCCAAGCATCCCTGAGAAAGAACCAGACCTGGGACCTCCTTGGGGTTCAGGCACATCGTCTGCAGAGGAGGGACAGCAGTGCCTTTGGAGACTGAGGTCACTTGAGACCCAGAAGGACAGGTATCACATCTCTCCACAGTTTCCTGAACTTTCCCATGCACATTCCTATGCTCCTCAGAACAGTGCTGGGACCTTGGCAGGTGAGGGATTATTATATCCATGGTGGAGATGTGATCAACCATGTCATCCCTCAGGCTCAAAATGTGAAGTGGCTTTCCCAAGATCACACTCAGGAGAGCAGAGTCAGGGCTGGGACTCACATCTGCTTTCTTTATATGATGTCACCTCTTCAAAAATCACGCCCACAAAGGCTATCCCAACCCCTCCCTTCCCTGGGGTTTCTTCTTATGGGACACCCTATGTATAAATGGGCCATTTTGATCATTCTTTTTGGACTGTTCCTTTCCTTATAAACTATCCCTTCAGGTCCCCAGTTGTGCAAATTCTCAGGAAAAATTTAATTTGCCTGATATATTTAGAATTTCAAATGAACATTTTGCCTCAAAACTTGGTTGGAAATGAATGCTTCTCTTGCAGATGATGCAAAACAAAGCCTGGGTTTAAAAATAAACAGAGCGCTAAGATGACAATTATATTGACAAGAATACCATAAACAAGCCCGGCTCCAGATCAGATGCCTTTCCCACGGTGTGCCTACCTTTAACATGTTGGTGTTGTACTTTGTCTCCTTACTTAATTAAAATTGAGTACCTAACAAGGGCCATATTGTAAAAAGAATTTGTTTCTGAATTTGGCTTTACAGGCAGCCGTCGAAACAGCCGTGTTTCTGGTTGCATTTCTTGCCAGCTTTGCTATATTGTGTATTTCTGTTTGTCGGGTTGGGTTTTTTTTCTTCTTCTTTCTGCTTTATTTGGGAACAAATAATTAACTTTGGCTCACCTCTTGAAACATTCTTCTCACTGTAAATTCACCATGTGGGTAGATTTTCTGGTGCTCCACTGTTTCTAACCTGATGGCTCTTATATTTATCAAATGTCACCCTGACCTGCCATGGTCCCCCCTTGCCTGTTAATTCATCCAATGCTTCTCATCCTGGCTTTCAAGGCCTTTTTTGACAAGTATCCAGCCTGTACATTGCAAAAGCATGTCATGCACAGACTATTTCACGTTTATCCATTTGCTTACCAAGTAGCTCCTACATTCTAGACATTGTTCTATGTGCTCCTATCATGTGCAAAGTGCTGAGAGAGACACGGTCCTTCTTTTCAAGATGTTCACAGGGTCCTGGGTGAATAAAGATACGGCAAGGAAATTATGTAGTTAGCAGACCTCAACAGTGGTTACATGGATATACAAAACGCTAGCTTGGTATAAAGAAAGGATGGGTCCCATTGAAACTGGCTTCTGGAAGGGGTGGCATTTGGATGGGACTTGATGGAAGAGCCTTTCAAAGAGAGAGGTAGGGGAATGTCACCCCAATGAGTACACATCAGGAGTCCAGAACATTTTCCTTGAAATGACCAGTGGTCTAGTGCATTTGGGACACCGAGGGTAGTTGGGGAGATAAATTGATGAATCGGGTAGGAAGGGAATCCTGGGGACATTGTGTGCAGGGCTCTGAATGCCACATCAGGGATACAGAATATGACTCTATCAGAACGTTTCAGAGCACCCAGTACACCAATCAATTTAGACACCTCATTATTTTCCCCACCATGCCTGGCCTTGCTCCCTCCAGGACTTCACCCATGCTCATCTCTTCTGCCTGAAGTATTCTATTTTTCTCATGAATTTCCATCCTTCCCTGTCTCTTCTGACTCTAGCCTGAGTTCATCTGAAGTGCTTCTTGGTCCACACATACATTCATGTGCTTATGTGCATGTGTATGTGTGTGTACAGTGTTTTACTCTCTGTATCTGCTTTCGATCTTTTAGAGATTCCTCAACGTTTCTAGTCTACTAATGGCATCTTGCTTGTTTTTGTGGATTTGTTCTGTTTTCCTGCCTTGTTTGAAATATATTCTCTGGCATTTGTGAGATATTTTTGTGAGCAGTAAAATAGCAGTTCAGCCTGCCATCTTGAACCCATCACACAAGTTCTTTAAAGAGCCCAGAATCACCATTTCACTTTTCTTCTTCACATCACAAACTTAAAACACAGAACAAAAGTGTTTTCCTCATACACAAGTAAAAGGATACTGGTGTTTTCTTCCTGCAATGCCATGAGGTGACATTTCATAAAATCACATACAGAAGAATTCAACTGTCCATTGACCTGTCCTGTTCCCCAGCCCCTACCAGGAAACTCTACAATAATACACAAAACAGAAATCTCCTCTTCTTTTATGCCATTCAAGGCCACCTGCTCTATTTTGTGGTTCTTGGTACACAGAACTGAGTACATGACAGAGGCCCAATGTATCCTTGTGGAATGAATAACAACATCCATGCATCATTGAATCCCTTACATAAGTTGGTTTTGGTGACAAGGAGATTCTTTTGCTTATCTTTGTACCCTGCAGTGATGGGACATTCTTTCGATTCTTAGCATTTACCCTGCAATGGATTGAATGATGCTGGTGATGTTACTACAAATAGCACAGCACCACCAAATGCACAGTGTTACCACCATAGC
This sequence comes from Callorhinus ursinus, assembly GCF_003265705.2. Classification (NCBI taxonomy): domain Eukaryota; kingdom Metazoa; phylum Chordata; class Mammalia; order Carnivora; family Otariidae; genus Callorhinus; species Callorhinus ursinus. The sequence goes on from NW_027397070.1 coordinate 66,318,044, forward strand.
ACTGCCCCAGTTAATGGATCCCCTGGGAGGCCAGCCCATTTCTCATGATGTCAACCGTGTTCAATAGAAAAATAACACTCTCTGAATCAAGCATTACAGTATTGTGGTGGGAGACTCTCAAGACGGGAGGCTATTTTTGTTGCTTTTATTGTTTCTAATATAATGTTAATAATGACCATTTATTTACTACTTACTATATGCCACACATTAGGATATATGCTTTGCAGGGTTATTATATTTAGTATTCACAAAAAAGGTTATGAAGTAGACACTACTATTATTCCCATTTTATTGACAGGGAAACAGGTGTGGAGAGTTGAAATGGTTACCCAAGGTCATCCAGCAAGTATGGGCAGAATAGGGTTTCAACCTCAGGTACTCTAGCATTGGCACTTGAGCTCTTAACCTCCTCACCATTTACTCAAAATGTCATCCAGGGCCCAGGGCCAGAATTACTTAACTTACAGATGTCAGGGACTCATTCCAGATTGTTGGAGCTGAGGCCTAAGCATCTACTTTTTTAATATTAGAGGACCAGATGTTTCTTATACACATCAAAGATCTGAAGTCATGACCTTGCTTCTGTAGAGCCAGGGAAAGGGAACCTGTGGATGGTCACACATCTGAAGGTAGGAAGCAGCCGCTCCCTGGAGAACCACACATCTCTTAAAGGCGGGAGTGGGATGGCTTGGGCTCTGGGTAGGACGTTTCTCTGCCAAGAGTAAGGACTTCCCCAATTCCTTTCTCAGGAATCTGAGGATGCCCCGGTTCTGGAGTGGCAGAGGTTGACGACCATGATCTCCTGGATTGTCCTCTTTTTAAGCCACCTGTACACTGGAAGTAATTTCCTAAATAAGAGCCAATGCTACAGATCTGGCTTGAAGGCATCCAGGCTCCTCGTCTTCTAAAGTGGCTCTTTAGAAGAGAGTACCTCTCACACCTGGCACATCTGGCACATTCTCACCCTCCAGAAGGGCATCTTTGGGGACCCCCCATTCCCTGGAAGAGAGATGCAGAGGCTGAGGTGCTTCTAGTCATGGCCTGGCTCATTGTGGGATTCTGAGTGGCTGCCTGAGATATGATGTGCTTGCTCCATTTAGGACGGCAGCTGAAGGTCACTGTCTCTCTCTGTAATATAGACAGTGAACCAAGAAGGCAAATGCCATCTGGTGTTATCCATCACTGGATTGCTCCTTTGGGGAAGCTGTTCTTCCCTATCATTCAAGATTCTTTAGAAGATTGTTAACTCCTTATAGTCGATCTTTTTCTGACCTCCACCTGGCAGGATTCATCAAGCTCTTAAGGGCACTTAGAAATGTCTTCCCCGCCCCCCACCACCACTTGAAGCCACAAGGTTAGCATCGAGATCTGTCGTCTTTGGAAAATCCATTCAATATAGAAAATGTTTACAGTACACTCTGCAGACTCTGAATAAGACACAGATCTTGTCACGGTAGCAATCATGTTCTAGCTGGAAATGGGCAACAACTCTAAAACCAAGAGCCAGCTTAGAATAATATGCTAAGTCCTTTGTGAAAACAGATGGGACTTTTATTTTATTGAAGGTGGGTTCTTAGTGAATTATATATCCTAATGATTTCAACTGCATGGGGCATAATTTCAGTTCATATTTAATGTTATCTTTGTGTTGTATCACCACTTCCCCTCTGCACACATTTTCCAAAACTGTAGGATGCTTCCTTTAGGGTATAAGTTACAAAATGAAGAGAATGCACCAGACTAAGAGCTACATGAAGATAGTTATTGTGCCTTATTCCTTGTCCTGTGGTCTGTCTGAAGTTGGGATTCTCTTAATTTTGGACAAGTGAGTGACTAAGGGAACAAGGGTGCACTGCTTCCTGTGATTATAAATGGCCTTTAATATTTGCGATGTATTTCCCCAGTTTCAAAATCTTATTACATACTTTAGCTTTTCAGACTCTAGTGATTGCTCTGTGAATAAGCAAGTGAGATATTATTTTTTCTCATTCGAGTTCAGTGGACAAGGAGTTTGAAATTTACTAAGGCTTTAACTAGCCCCAGCACATATATGCGGGAGCGGACAGGTTGCAACTTAATCCTTGGTCTGCTTGGCTTTTGACTTCAGACAGAGTCCCTTGCATCACCCCAGGGCACTGGAGATGAATATTGTTATTACTATAACTGAAGATTTTTTGTGGATTATTAATCTCTTCCCGAGTTGTAATTCAGGGATTATTCGTTTTTTTGTTTTGTTTTGTTTTGTTTTTACCACTTGTGATAATCAGCATATCGTAAAACAAAAAGAATGTTCAGTCAAAAGGAGTTCACTTGATTCCAGTGTTTGACGGAAGTATTGACGTTTGGTGGACGATGCTCTGCTTTATTTCCGAGTCAGCAGACACACTTGATCACTAACACTCTCCTCTCTTGACTTCCTGATTGTACTCGCTTCTGTCCCCCTCCTGTGTCCCTCCGGCTTCTGTCCTTCTGGCTTCTTCTGAGTCCTTCTCTTTTATCTGCTATTTAAAAGGTGTTGTTGCTCAGGTCTCAGGTCTCTGTCCTAAGCTTTTTCTACTTGTACATTCTTTTCCTATTTGATTTCTTCTACCCCCTATGGCTTATTTACATCTAAATGCTCATGGATTCCCAATTTTTATCTCTGACCTATATCTCTAACCTAAACATTAGAATCACATGCTCAAATGCCTACTAGGAATCTCATAGATCTTCTTTTCCACTCCATAAATACTCACTCATCACTTATTGTGCTTTAGGTATTCTCCTAGGCATTGAGAATACAGCAAGGAAAAGATTTCAGGGAATGTATCCCTCCATAACTTATCAAAGTGGAACTTCATCTTTAAAACCTGTTCTCTAATTTGCCTTAACATAATAAATGCACTGCCCACCGTCCAGCTGTCCTAGCTGAAGACATATGCGTTGTTGCAATTCTTCCATTTCCCTCATTTTTCAAATTCAGTTCTTCAACAAGCTCTGTCAATCCTGTTTCTAAAATGTCTCTCAATGTCATCCACTTCTCTCCATTTTCTTTGAAACCACAGCTAGTCCAGAAAGGCCACCATCATCTCCTGGCCAGATGACCGCTGTAGACTCCAGACTTCCTCTCTTTGACTCTTCAGGCCATTTTCCTCACTATGGCAAGAATGACCTTGAAATATCTTCAGACCACATCAGTCCCTGATAATCACCACTGGGGCCTTTCCATTGCACTTGGTCTAAGATTCTTTACATGACCTGCCCATCAGTTTCCTGTGTAAGGTGGCCCACAGACACTTCTGCAAACTCACCTCATGTCATTCCTTCCTCATCTACTACTACCTTGTAGCCCCATTAATCTGTGTGCTGGTTATTTGCTTCAACTCTTTCACACTTGGAGGTCTTCCCCATGTGCCATTCCCTCTGCCTGGAATGTTCTTCCTTCTATTTGTTGGCTGGCCCCTTCTTAATTTTTTAAGTTAAGCTTAATTATCCATTCAGAGAGGGCTTCTTTGTACTTTTTTTTTTTTTTACTTCTGCCACAGTACTCCATTCTTTAAAGAACTTATCACAACTTGGGATCATTTTATTGATTTTTTTTGTTCATTTTTTTTTTTTCATTTCCTTCCCCTACTAGGCTACAAATGTACTGAAGGTACATACCAAGTTATCTTGTTCACCAGTTTTATTCCGTATGATGAATCCAATGTCTGGTATGAAGTAGGCCCACAATAAATATTCGTTGATTGAGTAAATGATTATTTTGCCATCTGAAAGACAGACAAAAGATATTTTGCTCAAATTTAATCAAATATTTTTAAGCATGTTATTAATTTTTTCTGTATAAAAACATGAACAGTAGCCGACTTAGTGCTAATGTTAACACTAACAAGATTATTCAAGTTGAACATAGAATAGTTTTCATCTAAGTACACAGTCAATAAAATATTAATGTTGTCTTTCTTCTAGACCACAGGGTCACACAAAGAGATGGTTAGGGAGCTGCACTATACAGTTTCTGTGTTTGCATCTAACGGCATTTATCATCTGCTCATGCAAGTTTGAATAAACCTTAACCACGGATAGTTTGGGAGCCCCTCCTCTGTGCCAAATTCCCTGGGGAAAAGTGACACACCTGAGTCTTGGAGGAGCATCAGCCTGTGGAGGGAGGCAATTACAGATGTGACTCAAGGAAGACAATGAGAAGGTAGAAGCATTTGCTAAAGATAGAGAAAAATATATATTCTTGGATTGGATAGGAGAAAGAAATCAAAATTTTCCTCTAATATAAGAGGCTTCCTGGTGGTGGTGGCATTTGGTTGAGCTGTTAGGGTGAAAATAGTAGAATAACAAAAGAAAAAAGTCAGTAAAAAGAAGCACATGGCATTGGCATTCTACTTCATAGGTTGAGAAGCACATTTCACGTCTTATTTGACTCAACAGTCCTCGAGATGATGGGGCAGGCATTATCACTGCCTTGTTATTGCTGTTGTAGTTGTCTGCTTGCTTGTTTTTAACGGGATTAAGAAAGAGAGAATCAGCATGTTTTCCCCAAGGACACCTGTCTAATGGCAGCAAGAGGTCTTGAACAACAGCTTGTGACTGGACTTTTGAGCTCAGCTCTGTGCTAGGTTACCTCATGTATGTTGAATTAACTGAGTGGCCCTAGATTACTCCTCTTCATCCTTCTACCAGCTCATTCCCACCAGGTTGAGAAGTACCCCGCAACGACTCATTTCCTGGTGGAGGGCTAGTCCTGACTCATCAAAACTATCACCTGTCAAAAAGTCCCCCAAACCCTGAAGGGGAGAAGTTTTCCCTTTTCAAACAGTTTCAAGAGCAGGGAAGATGTCCAGGACCCCTGCCTCCTGGGCCCACTGGCACTGTAGAATGGCATGTGGACCCACTGTGGCAAATGGCTGTTTCACAAACCATGGACTTCAGCCCACATTCTCTTCCAGAGCTCTGCAGACCCCGTGAGAAGCCTTTTCTCTGGAACGGAGTTATTTAAGGTGGTCAAGACTTGTCTCTCCTAATTAGCTAATAAACAAGTGTTAGGCTACAGTCTAAAGCAGCACCCTGGGAGTCTCAGGGAAGAAATGTGAGCCCAAGGATGCCCCCTAAGACTGCTCGTCACTGCGTCACCCCCACTCAGGACTGAAGGAGGCCATCGCTTGGATCTGGAACTAATGCTTCTTGTGGCAACTTAAGTCGCTGGCTCCAGGATGAGCTGACAACAGAGAAGACAACATGACAAAAAGGGGAGTGCCAAATGCTTCTGGGCAGGGGCATTTGGCTGGCTCAGTCAGTAGAACATGAGACTTTTGATCTCAGGGTCATGAGTTCAAGCCCCATGTGGGGTGTGGAGCCTATTTAAAATACAAACCAAAACAAAACCCCAAATACTTCTAGGGAGATGAGAAAACCTGCATTTCATAGCATGCTGTCCTACTAAAAGGGCCTTAAGAGCCCTTCTTTCAATATACAAACTCTGTCCCACGTATTACCGGATCCTTACTCTAATCAAGCCACCACTTCCCACATGCATACATGCACCTACTTCTCATTACATTTCTGGGTGCTGAGAGCAAAGACAAGGGAAGGGAAGGGTGTATAGGGCATGCTGATACAGATACAACTAACTTATTATCTAACTGACCAATTCTAGAAGGATGATATGGTACAGGCCAGATGGGGGTGTTTGAGAGGCTGAGAAGATCATTTGAATTTCTATGCCTAATGAAGAACAGGCACTTCGAGACCACCCCTATTTAAGGAGACAGGCACGGGGGCCCCAGGTTCTCAGAGAACCTGCCAGGATTCAGAGGCATCAGGTAGAGTCTGAGAAGGCCATCACTCAAGTGATAGCTAAGATTTTGTCATTAACCCTCTGTTAACCTTGACTTTTGTTTCAAGTGGGTTACACACCATAGCTTTGTGCTGGTGGTGCTAAGAGGAATGAAAACAGCATGTCGGTGCTACGTGAGGGACCAAGGGAGGCAGTCAGGACATAGAGGCAAGCCAGCATGGTTGAGCAGTGATGAAGAGAAAGAGAGACCATGGGATTTGGGCATCCAGTGCTCTTGACTCAGAACGCCTTAGCAGTATTGGAGAAGACATGAATGCTCCACTGAGCCTGCGGTGGGGCCCAAGCTAAACATGCAGGCTGAAGGCAGGGACCAAGGAAATAGTGCAGCCTGACACCACAAAACTGGAGGAGAGGACTCTTCGTGAATCACATCAGGTCCAGGCCAGCTCTGCGGGGCTTCCGATGACACAAAGGACGTGGGGCTGAGGGGTGAGCATGGGCTTACAGTACATCCCCAAGGATCCCAGCACCCCCCCCAACCCTCCCCAGCCCACCACCATCACAGTCTTCCTTTCTCTCCTGCTTGGCCTCCTGCTGCATCCACCTGACCCTTCTGAGCTGGATTTGTTGTTGCCTCTGAATCCACGCAACCAACAGAGCAGCAGAAGAAAACATGCGGATGCCTTCCTGTTACTGGTAAATCAGGAAGAAATATCCAGAAGGAGGTGTGGATGGTTTCCGTGAACTTAGGAAAAGAAACAAACCTAACAAAAGGCTGAGCTCCACAGCCGTGCGATGCCTGCGTCCATTCATTCGTTCATCGCAAGTCATTCCCGCGCTCGCCCCCCCCCCCCCCTCCACAAACCTCAGCTACAGTGCATTTCAGTACAACCTGACATCTCAATGGAGCTGTTTCTCTGGTGCTCTTTCCCCCTTCACCCTTAAACCTCCATCTGTCCCTTTCCTCCTCTCTTTTCCTTCCCGATGGCAGTTTTTTATTTCAGAAGAAAACTTACGAAAATTGTTGAAACACGCACTACAAAGCGAAACCTTATTTTTTTTAACATTCGGCAGAGAGCTCCCCCCACCCCAAAAAAGGCAGCCATGTCAAAGACACTGCCTCCCCCCTTTGACATTCATGCAGTGCTCAGAGTCAGCTGGGGTCTCGGCTCTGACAAATTTGCATCTCTTTGAATGTGACGCTTGAAAAAAGCCGGAGCCGCTAGATTAAAATTTTTTTTTTTTCCGTCCAGAAAATGAGAAAAGCCTCTATCTCTCTGCAGAGTCTACTGGGAAGATCTTTATTCTGATTCTTGTTAGAATTGTTTATCACCCTGACAGGCCAGACTCGGACGAGATAAAGGCTCCGCTCCATCACGGGGCCTGACAGTGGTAGGACATGCAGAAAAATGAAAGGAGCAGGAGAAAATATTATTAATAGATGCCGACTTGCTTTGCCTGCATGGCACGTCAGGGAAGGGAGAGGGGAGCCATAGCTTGATTGCAGGCCTATGAAGTTCTGTCCAAAAAAGAAGCTATTTTTCATTAAGTGATAGAAGGGCCTTTTTCATGTTCTTTCCTGAGGAGCTGATAACTTATGCAGTTTATTCTAACCCTGCTGATTTCTGTCAGGGGAAGAAAACCCCTGAAAGATGGTTCTGACTTGTCCTTTTCAGGAAAGGAGGGTGGTTTGACAGACACACACAGGCGAAGTCGGGAGGCCTGGCCCGGACGGGCTCGTGGCCCTGGCTTCTGGTTAGGTGCGTGCTGGATGCTGTGGGTCTAGGAGGGGTGGGGAAGGGGAAGGGGAAGGAAGGACTGAGTTCAGAGCCTCTTTGGCCTCGAAGGATGCTCTGTGCACAGAAAAGCAGAATTTCCCCTTGGGGGTCAGTGTGGACAACTCCCTGGAAATGAATACTCGGCGCTCCCATTCATGGATGCCCTCCCAGCCACATTGCTGTTTACTATTGTGTCAGGCTGCTCGGGATGCTGTAATAAAGTACCGCAGGCTGGGTGGCTTGAGAAACAGACTTGTACTTTCTTGGGGCTCTGGAGGCTGGGAGTCCAAGATCAAGGTGTTGGCGGGTTGGTTACTCCATGGCATGCAGGTTTCTTCTCTTTGTCCGTACACCTTGGTGCCCATTCTTATTTTTATAAGGACAGTGGTGCTTTTGAATAGGGCCCATCCTTATGACCTCATTTTACCTTAACAATCTCCTTAAAGACCCTGTCTCCAAAGACAGTCACATTTTGAGATACTGGGGGTGAGGTCTTAGATGTGCACATCTGAGGGGGACACAATGGAATCCATACAGTTGAGTTTATCCAGCGATTTCTTCCATTTGAGCTTCTTTGGATTCACGTGGCAGAAGCTGAGCAGGATGTCAGGCCCACACAGTCCTGCTTTCGCTTAGGAAGGGGGGGTTGTACGCTCTCTCCTGTGGTCAGGCCCTTGGCACCAAGGAGAAGGCCTTTAAGAGGGTCTTAGGAGGGCAGAAGGCCAAGAGGAAGAGCCAGGGGCAGGGCTTTGCTGGAGGGCCCAGTGCCTGGACTGAGGAACTGAGTGCTCCAGGGCCAGCCATATAACGCTCTATGCCTCAGTTTCCTCTCCTGTGGAAGTGATGGCGTTTTACAGGCTGCCCAAACTGATTGAGGATTGAATGGGATGGGGGAGAGGAAGCAGCTCCTCACTTCCACTGGAGGGTCATTTGGGTCTTTGGCTTGATCCTTATTGCTAAGGGGTGGTCTGTGGTGGCGTGTTCTAGCCTAGTGGCCATGATCTTGTGAGTCTGGGCATCCTGGAGGCCATGCTCCCGTGAGGCCATGGGCATCCTTTGAGTCTGGATGCCTGGCCTTTGTCCAGACATGCACTAACCCAGAGTCCGGAAAGGGTCTGTTCCCAGCAATTTGTGGGAGAAGATGAATTCCTTTTGTAAGCTCAGCTCTGACCCTGAACCTCTTCTCTCCTCCTCTTGACAGTCAGAAGCCTGGCTGAGGGCTCTGTGAAGACGTCACTGGGACATCCCACTAACACCGGGAAAACGCTGGAATTCATTCAGTTTCATAGTTTGTTGTAGTGGGGGCTGGGGAAACAATCTTGGGTAAACTACAGATAAGTGATGTGCTAAGGGCGTTTCTGCCCTGTAAGCACACAACACTTAACATGTGCCAGCCACTGTCCTTGGTCCTTTCTTGCTTACATGGATCTAATTCCTACAAAACCCCCAAGCACTAGGCATCACTATTTCCCCCATTTTAAAGATGAGGACCTCAATGCTGAGGAAAAGCCAGTAACTTGTCCAGGGTCACACAACCAGTAAGAGACTGTGTGCCTGGCTGGGATGATAGGAGTGTTGGTTGGAGAGTTTGGCAGGGTCTTTCTCTCTACCACGTGAATTACAGAAAATTATTGCCAAGTGGCCTGAGGAGGGGGGTAGGATCCAAGAAGTATATGCTTACTCTAACATCTAGATATGAAATATAACTCGGGTTGGTTGGAACTCTTGACTTGTTGGGGATAAACCACAAGCTGAATCATGTAGTCTGATAGAAATCATTTGACCTCTCACTGATCGAATAGCTAGTAGGTGAGCAATACTATCAGAAAAGAACTGGACAATGCCACGTGTAAATGATCCCGGCAATGGCATGAATAGACCTCATGGTTACTGCAGGGATTAGTCATGGACTTGCTTATCCTTCAAGGAACAGATTAAAAGTCACCCCCTCAATAAAGCCTCCCTTACCCTCCTAGCACAGGAGACTGCCTATCTTCCACAGAAACTAAGCATTTGCAATGCATTTGCTGGTGTCACAGCACAATGTGATCATATATTGATTTGTGTGTCTCTTCTTCTTGACTTTCCCACTGGACTGATGAGACGCTGCAGCACCCAGGGCTCTTTCTGACACCAAGATGGTGTTCATTGAATGTTTGTGAATAGAACCATGGAAAATAAATAGGCTATGAATCCTAAATACATCGAACATGAATCCTAAATCTGTAGGGAAAAAAGAAGCATGGTATTAGAAGAGAGTGGATATTTAATTCTGAGAAATGAATTTTGGAAACAAGGGTGATAATAAAATTAATATCTTAGAGTTCCATTTCATTTAATTCAAAATATACATAGCCCGTGCCAGGCACCACGGTGGTGGGGGAAGGGGGTGGGTTGCAAGGATATATGGCACAGGGTCTTAGCCTTGAGGAAGCTTCCTTCTCAAGACAAAGCGGCTCCTAGAGCTTCTCTGTTGTCTCCGAGTAACCCAAGGGAGAGGGTGAGGCTTACAAATAGAAGGGTGGGAGACTCAAAACTGAGCCTTTGGGTCACAGGAGCAGAGGTTTCAAGGAGAGTGGGGTTGATCTAGGCCATCAAGGGGACAAGAGCATTCCAAGAAGAAAAAATGTGTGAGTGAAGATGAGTTGAGAGACAACCATGGTGGTGGCAGAGTGAGCTTTGGGCTTCGTGTTAGAGGACATGTATCCTAATCATGGCTTTACCCTTTCTTCAGTGTAGCTCAGTTGACCTATTCAGATTCATATTCTAATCTCTAAAATGAGAGTGGGCAAGTAGATAAGTGAAGGACTTTTTCTCAGCCAAGTGAGTCGGGTGATCCATGGGTTGCCTGTCTTTGATGGATTGAACATGAGGTCCACTCAGAACTGACTAATTTCCTTCAGACACAGAGTGGTGTGGTGAAAAAGCTTTGGAGCTGAGGTAGGGGCTGTTTTCTAATTTTGACTTCTTTACTTTGGGCCAGCTCTGTTTAGTCCAACCTGTATAACTACAGTGCTCACTAAGAGCCAGGCATTGAGTAACGTGGACACGTTTGAGTTGAAAGGGGGTGCTATTCCTAAGTATATTAAAATAACAGATTTAATTAAAGAAGGACGGTAGTGGGCATGCAGGAATGTCGGTTGCCCTAGTTGCACACCATATTAAACGCTTAAAAATAAAGCTGAGTAAGCAGATCCCATTTCTCTCTCAAAAACCCTACAGTCTAGTTGGAGAGACAGCCATATTTATTTATTCTTCTTTTGATTCATTTCTTACATATGTATTTACATCCTCTCTGAGCCTCAGTTTCTGCATCTCTAAATTGGGACTAATGCTGGTTTCACCTTCACAGGATTGCCCTGGATGCTAACGGATACTTCTAAGCATAATGTATATAAAGTTTTTGCACAGAATTGGTACCAAATGAGCATGCAGTATATATATATCACTGTCCAGAACAGTTTCTGACATGAGGAAGATGGCCAATAAATAATTGTTGAGTGAATAAATAAATAAAAGTTTACGGGTGCTATTATAATAATTGTCTAATATGGGCCAAGCACTCAAGCACGGTCCTGGTTCCGGAGGCAAATTTTACATTGTGGTTTAATAAGTATTATGATAGAGATGAGCACAGGCTACTCGATGGACTAGAAGAAGAACACCTTAAATTGCCTGAAGAGGAAGTCCAAGGGTGGTTTCTGAAGAAGGGATGACCGAGCTAGGGGCTAAAAAGGAACAGCAATAGCCAAGAGATTGGAGTGAGGAGGACAGAGGCAGACAGGTGTGTTCCAGGCAGAGGGACAAACATGGACAAAGGCACAGCGGTGTGACACGGCAGAATACATAAACTAAGTGCGACCAGGTGTTAAATGTGGGAACGTGGGAAGCAGCTGCAGGTGCCACCAGAGAGGATGTTGGACACCATTCACTGAAGGCCGCGTTAAGGTTGGTCTTAACTCTGAACAGAGGTGAACTGAGGCAAGGTTTTGAGAAGAATAACATGGTTAGACTTAAATCTTCGATCACCACCGAGGCTTCCTTGTGCCTCTGTTTCCTTCTGTTCACATCCTTGTTTGCATGTGCACACAATATCATTCCTCTGTTAAATTGAGACTGCTGGGTATATCACTGAGGGTACCTGAACCTCCCATAACCAAGATGTGGACTACAATGGCAGCTAAACCAGTCAGGCATGGGGTTCATGGATTTTGCATCTTAGGTGGAGTAGTATCATCAAAAATAAAGTAGCTGGTATGGGTCCATCTTGCTGGAGGTACTTGGATATTGTCTCAGTTCCTACTGCCCAGATCCAGAAGAAGGCCCATGACTTCCTCCGGCAGCTACAGCATCTCAGGATCTTAGAGTCTCACTGATGATGTGGGTGCAATTTGCTGTCCACCTCAGGCTCTCACCCGCCTTTTAGTCTTATGCAAATCCCTCCTGTTGGCAGAACATAGCCGGAGCTGGGTGATCAAAGAGACTGGGGAGAGGAGTTGCCCGGTTTCCAGCTCCTGCAGTCGAGGAGAATATAGAGGAACAAAGGTGTGGTTGAGACAACACAGATGCGTAGCCCACTGGTCAGGCACTTAACACTGGCATGTAGATGCTCCTAGCATAAAGCTTTCCATCTTACTCACCCTTCTAACCTGACTCCAGGTTTCCAAAATAAGTACTCCACAAATATTTGCTGACTGCCTGATGGGTCCCTTTTGTTCCAATGATGGCTAGAACTGGAAGTGAAAACCCTTTACATTGCTAATTCCCATATGTGGTCCAAAGACCTTCCTAATGTACAAATATTCTTCAGTGGATGGTTACAATATTTTCTAGGAAGCCCCAAACCTCATAGGCATGTGCCTGTGCTAATTGTGTGAACTTCAGTTAGGACAGGTAAACTACAGAAACAAATTGACACCCCCCCCAAAGGAATTCAGCTGGATAGGGATCAAACCATTCTGAACACCTACGAACTCAACAGGAGATCGAAGAAAAGAATAGCAGCAACTCTCTGAACAGAAAAACGACCACTTTCTGGAAGGTAGGACGTGCAGAGAAGTGAATCCGAGGGGGGATATTTGGGAGGATAGACTGCGGGGGAGGGGGCCTCCGTCGGCCGCTTCTGGCAAGTGCTAGAGCCGCGGAGCACAAAATCGGACCTTTTAGAAGTCGGCTCCACTGAGGGACGTCGCTGCAGTGGCTAAGCGGGGGGTGGAACCCTCGCGGGACAGTGTGGTCTCAGGACCCTCGGGGTCACAGAAAGACCGGGGGTACCTGAGTGCGGCAGAGCTCCCAGGGATCAGAGTGGGGAAGCCGGCTGCAGAGACGGAGCCGAGGCGCGGGCTCTCAGCTCGGGGTGACCATAAACCGTGATCCGTGGCCCAGTCGGGCCACTGCGCCTCCAGCAGGGACCCAACAAGTGGCAGATCCGGGGAGACTCCCCTTCCTCCCCTTGGAGGGGCACCACAGGGATCTGCTGGGTTTGGAGACTCCACAGGGGGTCGGGTGCCAGAGATAGAAATGCTCGGTCACAGGCCGGGTGAGCACGGAGTGCGGCCGGAGACCGGGGACATGGGAGTGACTGACTGCTTTTCTCTGGGGGCGCACTGAGGAGCGGGGCCCCGAGTTCTCGGCTCCTCCCAGGTGGAGAATGGGAGGCCGCCATTTCACTCTGGAACAAAATCTCCTCAGAGCAAACCTGAGCAGATTACTTAGCCCAGACCGACAAAGACGGGACAATTCCGCCTCTGGCAAGGACATTTGGGAACCACGGCAACAGGCCCCTCCCCCAGAAGACCGGCGAGAACCAACACCCAACACCAAGTTTACTGATCAATGAGAATGGCAGAACTCCAGCGCTAGGGGAATACAGCACATAGAATTCATAGCTTTTTTCCCCCTGATTCTTTAGTCTTTCAAAGCTAATTTTTTTAATTTTCTTTTCCTTTTTTATTTTTTTTCGAATTTTTCTTTTACCCTTTTTCAACCAACATCTTATCAACCTCTTTTTAAAAAATCTTTTCTATTTTTCATTTTTAGAGTCATATTCTATCCCTTTATAGTAGTTAACCTTATTTTTGATATATATATATATATATATATATATATATATATATATATATATTTTTTTTCTCTATAAAATTATTCCCTAAATCTTTTGTGTATGGCTTTGTTCTAGTCTCCTGCCTGACCACATTCTCGCCCTTTTCTTTTTTTTTTTTTTAAATCTTCTTCTTTCTTTTTTCAAACAACTTCTTATCTTATCAATTCCTTTTATAAAATCTTTTATAATTTTCATCTTTATTGTCATAGTCCATCCCTTCATCGTATTTACCCTTAATTTTGTACATATATAAGTTTTTCTTTCTTTAAAATTTTGGGAGACACTTGCCTCCCTATGCCTAATATGCCTAAAATCTAGTGTGTGGCACTGATCTATGCACCAGCCTGATCATATTTGATCATATTCTGTTTTTTTTTAAACTTTTTCCTTTTTTTTTCTTTTTTCCTTCTTTCCCTTTCTTTTCCCCCAGTTTCAGGTCTCTTCTGATTTGTTTAGTGTATATTTTTCTGGGGTCGTTGTTACCCTGTTAGCATTTTGTTCTCTCATTCATCCGTTCTCCTCTGCACAAAATGACAAGATGGAAAAACTCACCTCAAAAAAAAAGAACAAGAAGCACCGACTGCCAGGGACCTAATCAATAGAGACATTAGTAAGATGTTGGAACTAGAGTTCAGAATGACAATTTTAAAGATACTAGCTGGGATTGAAAAAAACATGGAAGATATTAGAGAAACACTTTTTGGAGAAATAAAAGGATTAAAATCTAACCAAGTTGAAATCAAAAAGGCTGTTAATGAGGTGTAATAAAAAATGGAGGCTCTAACTGCTAGGATAAATGAGGCAGAAGAGAGAATTAGTGATATAGAAGACCAAATGAAGGAAAATAAAGAAGCTGAAAAAAAGAGAGATAAACAACTACTGGATCATGAGGGCAGAATTCGAGAGATAAGTGATAACATAAGACTAAACAACATTAGAATAATTGGGATCCCAAGGAAGAAGGAAGAGAGAGAGGAGCAGAAGGTATATTGGAGCAAATTGTAGCAGAGAACTTCCTTAATTTGTAGAAGGAAACAGGCATCAAAATTCAGGAAGCACAGAGAACCCCCCTCAAAATCAATAAAAATAGGTCAACACCCCAACATCTAATATTAAAACTTACAAGTCTCAGAGACAAAGAGAAAATCCTGAAAGCAGCTCAGGAGAAGAGACCTGTAACCTACAATGGTAGAAACATTAGACTGGCAACTGACCTATCCGCAGAGACCTGGCAGGCCAGAAAGGACTGGCATGATATATTCAGAGCACTAAATGAGAAAAATGTGCAGCCAAGAACACTATACCCAGCTAGGCTGTCATTGAAAATAGAAGGAGAGATCAAAAGCTTCCAGGACAAACAAAACTAAAAGAATTTGCAAACATGAAGCAAGCCCTACAAGAAATATTGAAAGGGGTCCTCTAAGCAAAGAGAGAGCCTAAAAGTAACATAAATCAGAAAGGAACACAGACAATATACAGTCACAGTCACCTTACAGGCAATACAGTGGCACTAAATTCATACCTTTCAATAGTTACTCTGAATGTAAATGGGCCAAATGCCCCAATCAAAAGACATAGGCTATCAGGTTGGATAAAAAAAACAAGACCCATCGATATGCTGTCTGCAAGACACTCATTTTAGACCCAAAGACACCCCCACATTGAAAGTGAGGGGGTGGAAAACGATTTACCATGCTAATGGACACCAAAAGAAAGCTGGGGTGGCAATCCTTATATCAGACAAATTAAATTTTAAAACAAAGATTATAATAAGAGATAAGGAAGGATACTATATCTTACTTAAAGGGTCTATCCAACAAGAAGATCTAACAATTGTAAATATCTATGCCCCTAATATTTGCCAATTATATAAGGCAATTAATAACAGAATCAAAGAAACACATCTACAGCAATACAATAATGGTGGGGGACTTTAACACCCCCCTTGACTGAAATGGACAGAACATCTAAGCAAAAGATCGACAAGGAAATAAAGACTTTAAATGATACACTGGACCAAATGGACTTCACAGATCTAGTCAGAGCATTCCATCCCAAAGCAACGGAATACACATTCTTCTCTAGTGCCCATGGAACATTCTCCAGAATAGATCACATGCTAGGTCACAAATCAGGTCTCAACCGGTACCAAAAGATTGGGATCATTCCCTGCATGTTTTCAGACCACAATGCTTTGAAACTAGAACTCAATCACAAGAGGAAAGTCGGAAAGAGCTCAAATACATGGAGGCTAAAGAGCATCCTACTAAAGAATGAATGGGTCAACTAGGAAATTAAAGAAGAATTAAAAAAATTCATGGAAACCAATGAAAATGAAAACACAACTGTTCAAAATCTTTGAGATGCAGCAAAGGCAGTCCTAAGAGAAAAGTATATAGCAATACAAGCCTTTTGCAAGAAACAAGAAAGGTCTCAGATACACAACCTTACCCTACATCTAAAGGAGCTGGAGAAAGAAGAGCAAATAAAGCCTAAATGCAGCAGGAGAAGAGAAATAATAAAGATCAGAGCAGAAATCAGTGAACTAGAAACCAAAAGAACAGTAGAACAGATCAATGAAACTAGAAACTGGTTCTTTGAAAGAATTAATAACCTTGATAAACCCCTGGCCAGACTTATCAAAAAGAAATGAGAAATGACACAAATAAATAAAAACATGAATGAAAGAGGAGAGATCACAACCAACACCAAAGAAATACAAACAATTAAAAGAACATATTATGAGCAACTCTGTGCCAGCAAATTAAATAACCTGGAAGAAATGGATGCATTCCTAGAGATGTATCACCTACCAAAACTGAACCAGGAAGAAATAGAAAACCTGAACAGACTATAACCACTAAGGAAATTGAAGCAGTCATCAAAAATCTCCCAAAAACAAGAGCCCAGGGCCAGATGGCTTCCCAGGGGAATTCTACCAAACATTTAAAGAAGAATTAATACCTATTCTTCTGAAACTGTTCCAAAAAAAATAGAAATGGAAGGAAAACTTCCAAACTCGTTTTATGAGGCCACCATTACCTTGATCCCCAAACCAGACAAAGACCCCATCAAAAAGGAGAAATACAGACCAATATCCTTGATGAACACGGAGGCAAAAATTCTCACCAAAATACTAGCCAATAGGATCCAACAGTACACTAAAAGTATTATTCACCATGACCAAGTGGGATTTATCCCTGGGCTGCAAGGTTGGTTCAACATCCTCAAATCAATCAATGTGATACAATACATTAATTTAATAAAAGAAAGAACAAGAACCATATCAACCTCTCAATAGATGCAGCAAAAGCATTTGACAAAGTACAGCATCTTTTCTTGATCAAAACTGGTCAGAGTATAGGGATAGAGGGTACATACCTCAATATCATAAAAGCCATCTATGAAAAACCCACAGCAAATATCGTTCTCAATGGGGAAAACCTGATAGCTTTCCCCCTAAGGTCAGGAACACAGCAGGGATGTCCACTCTCACCACTGCTATTCAACATAGTATTAGAAGTCCTAGCCACAGCAATCAGACAACAAAAAGAAATCAAAGGCATCCGAATTGGCAAAGAAGAAGTAAAACTCTCACTCTCTGTAGATGATATGATACTTTGTGTGGAAAACACAAAAGACTCCAACCCAAAACTGCTAGAACTCATACAGGAATTTAGTAAAGTGGCAGGATATAAATTCAATGCACAGAAATCAGTGGCATTCCTAGGCATCAACAACAAGACAGATGAAAGAGAAATTAAGGAGTTGATCCTATTTACAATTGCAACCAAAACCATAAGATACCAAGGAATAAATCTAACCAAAGAGGCAAAGAATCTGTACTCAGAAAACTATAAAATACTCATGAAAGAAATTGAGGAAGACACAAAGAAATGGAAAAAGGTTCCATGCTCATGGATTGGAAGAACCAATACTGTGAAGATGTCAATGCTACCTAGAGCAATCTACACATTTAATGCAATCTGTATCAAAATATCATCCACTTTTTTTCAAAGAAATGGAACAAATAATCCTAAAATTTGTATGGAACCAGAAAAGACCCTGAATAACCAGAGGAATTTTGAAAAAGAAAAGCAAAGCTGGTGGCATCACAATTCAGGTTTCAAAAGCAAAGCTGTAATCATGAAGACTGTATGGTACTGGCACAAAAACAGATGCATAGATCAATGGAAAAGAATAGAGAGCCCAGAAATGGACCCTCAACTCTATGGTCAACTCATCTTCAACAAAGCAGGAAAGAATGTCCAATGGAAAAAAGACAGTCTTTTCAACAAATGGTGCTGGGAAAATTGGACAGCCACATGCAGAAGAATGCAACTGGACCATTTCCTTACACCACACACAAAAATAGAATCCAAATGGTTGAAAGACCTCAATGTGAGACAGACGTCCATCAAAATCCTAGAGGAGAACACAGGCAGCAACCTCTTCGACCTCAGCCGCAGCAACTTCTTCCTAGAAACATCGCCAAAGGCAAGGGAAGCAAGGGCAAAAATAAACTATTGGGACTTCATTAGGATAAAAAGCTGTGTCACCGCAAAGGAAACAGTCCACAAAACCAAAAGACAACCGACAGAATGGGAGAAAATATTTGCAAATGACATATCAGATAAAGGGCTAGTATCCAAAATCTATAAAGAACTTATCAAACTTAACACCCAAAGAACAAATGATCCAATCAAGAAATGGGCAGAAGAGGCAGCGGAGCAAGATGGCAGAGGAGTAGGAGACCTGGATTTCATCGGTCTCAGGAATTCAGCTGAATAGGGATCAAACCATTCTGAACACCTACGAACTCAACAGGAGATCGAAGAGAAGAATAGCAACAACTCTCTGAACAGAGAAGCGACCACTTTCTGGAAGGTAGGACGTGCGGAGAAGTGAATCCGAGGCGATATTCAGGAGGATAGACGGCAGAGGAGGGGGCCTCCGTCGGCCGCTTCTGGCAAGTGCTAGAGCCGCGGAGCACAAAATCGGAACTTTTAGAAGTCAGATCCGCTGAGGGACGTCACTCCAGTGGCTAAGCGGGAGGTGGAAACCTCACGGGACAGTGTGGACTCAGGACCCTCGGGGTCACAGAAAGACCGGGCGTGCCTGAGTGTGGCAGAGCTCCCAGGTATTGGAACAGGGAAGCCGGCTGCAGAGACAGAGCCAAGGCGCAGGCTCTCTCAGCTCGGGGTGGCCATAAACTGTGATCTGCGGCCCAGTTGGGCCACTGCTCCTCCAGCAAGGACCCAACAGGCGGCAGAGCCGGGGAGACTCCCCTTCCTCCCCCAGGAGGAGCGGCGCGGGAGCGCACCACAGGGATCTGCTGGGTTTGGAGACTCCACATGGGGTCAGGTGCCAGAGATAGAAATGCTCGGTCACAGGCCGGGTGAGCACGGAGTGCGGCCTGAGACCAGGGAGACGGGAGTGATTGACTGCTTTTCTCTGGGGGCGCACTGAGGAGCGGGGCCCCGAGTTCTCGCCTCCTCTGAGCAGAGAGTGGGAGGCCACCATTTTCACCCTGGTCCTCCAAAGCTGTACTGAGAGCTTGGAGGAGACAAAAGATCCTGAGAGCAAACCCGAGCAGCTTGCTTAGCCCGGACTCACAAGGGCGGGGCAATTCCGCCTCCGGCAAAGACATTTGGGAACCATGGCAACAGGCCCCTCCCCCAGAAGATCAGCACGAACAGCCAGCAAGCCAAGACCAAGTTTACCGATCAAGGAGAACGGGAGAACTCCAGCGCTAGGGGAATACTGCACATAGAATTCATGGCTTTTTTTTTACCATGATTCATTAGTTTTTCAAAGTTAATTTTTTTAACTGTTTTTTTTTTAATTTTTCTTTTTCCCTTTTTCAAGCAACATCTTATCAATCCCTTTTTTAAAAAAAACATTTTTTATTTTTCATTTTTAGAGT
>NW_027397070.1:66342638-66343219 GCF_003265705.2 Callorhinus ursinus
GAGGGGCAGAAGGTATACTGGAGCAAATTATAGCAGAGAACTTACCTGATGTGGGGAAGGAAACAGGCATCAAAACCCAGGAGGCACAGAGAACCCCTCTCAAAATCAATAAAAATGGGTCAACACCCCGACATCTAATGTAAAACTTACGAGTCTCAGAGACAAAGAGAAAATCCTGAGAGCAGCTCAGGAGAAGATATATGTAACCTACTAAGTAGAAACATTAGATTGGCAACAGACCTATCCACAGAGACCTGGCAGGCCAGAAAGGACTGGCATGATACATTCAGAGCACTAGATGAGAAAAATATGCAGCCAAGAATACTATATCCTGCTAGGCTGTCATTGAAAATAGAGGGAGAGATCAAAAGCTTCCAGGACAAACAAAAACTAAAGGAATTTGCAAACACAAAACCAGCCCTACAAGAAATATTGAAAGGGGTCCTCTAAGCAAAGAGAGAGCCTAAAAGCAGCATAGATCAGAAAGGAACACAGACAATATACAGTAACAGTCACCTCACAGACAATACAATGGCACTAAATTCATATCTTTCCACAGTTACCCTGAATGTAAATGGGCT
>NW_027397070.1:66343319-66345117 GCF_003265705.2 Callorhinus ursinus
ATTTTAAAACAAAGTCTGTAATAAGAGATGAAGAAGGACACTATATCCTACTTAAAGGATCTATCCAACAAGAAGATCTAACAATTGTAAATATCTATACCCCTAACATGGGAGCAGCCAATTATATAAGGCAATTAATAACAAAAGCGAAGAAACACATTGACAACAATACAATAGTAGTGGGGGACTTTAACACCCCCCTGACCAAAATGTACAGATCATCTAAGCAAAAGATCAACAAGGAAATAAAGACTTTAAATGACACACTGGACCAAATGGACTTCACAGATCTAGTCAGAACATTCCATCCCAAAGCAATGGAATACACATTCTTCTCTAGTGCCCATGGAACATTCAACAGAATTGATCACATGCTAGGTCACAAATCAGGTCTCAACCAGTACCAAAAGATTGGGATCATTCCCTGCATATTTTCAGACCACAATGCTTTGAAACTAGAACTCAGTCACAAGAGGAAAGTCGGAAAGAACTCAAATACATGGAGGCTAAAGAGCATCCTACTAAAGAATGAATGGGTCAACTACGAAATTAAGGAAGAATTAAAAAAATTCATGAAAACCAATGAAAATGAAGATACAACTGTTCAAAATCTTTGGGATGCAGCAAAGACAGTCCTAAGAGGAAAGTATAGAGCAATACAAGCCTTTCTCAAGAAACAAGAAAGGTCTCAAATACACAACCTAACCCTACACCTAAAGGAGCTAGAGAAAAAACATCAAATAAAGTCTAAACCCAGCAGGAGAAGAGAAATAATAAAGATCAGGGCAGAAATCAATGAACTAGAAACCAAAAGAACAGTAGAACAGATCAACAAAACAAGGAGCTGGTTCTGTGAAAGAATTAACAAGATTCATAAACTCCTGGCCAGACGTATCAAAAAGAAATGAGAAATGACACAAATCAACAAAATCATGAATGAAAGAGGAGAGATCACAACCAACACCAAAGAAATACAAACAATTATAAGAACATGTTATGAGCTACTCTATGCCAGCAAAGTAGATAATCTGGAAGAAATGAATGCATTCCTAGAGATGTATGAACTACCAAAACTGAACCAGGAAAAATAGAAAACCTGAACAGACCTATAACCACTAAGGAAATTGAAGCAGTCATCAAAAATCTCCCAAGAAACAAAAGCCCAGGGCCAGATGGCTTCCCAGGGGAATTCTACCAAACATTTAAAGAAGAATTAATACCTATTCTCCTGAAACTGTTCCAAATAATAGAAATGGAAGGAAAACTTCCAAACTCATTTTATGAGGCCACCATTACCTTGATCCCAAAACCAGACAAAGACCCCATCAAAAAGGAGAAATACAGACCAATATCTTTGATGAACATGGATGCAAAAATTCTCACCAAAATGTTAGCCAATAGGATCCAACAGTACATTAAAAGTATTATTCATCACGACCAAGTGGGATTTATCCCTGGGCTGCAAGACTGGTTCAACATCTGCAAATCAATCAACGTGATACAATACATTAACAAAAGAAAGAACAAGAATCATATGACCCTCTCAATAGATACAGAAAAAGCATTTGACAAAGTACAGCATCTTTTCTTGATCAAAACTGGTCAGAGTATATGGATAGAGGGTACATACCTCAGTATCGTAAAAGCCATCTATGAAAAAACAACAGCAAATACCATTCTCAATGGGGAAAACCTGATAGCTTTCCCACTAAGGTCAGGAATGAGGCAGGGATGTCCACTGTCACCACTGCTATTCAACATAGTATTAGAAGTCCTAGCCACAGCAATCAGACAACAA
>NW_027397070.1:66345217-66365162 GCF_003265705.2 Callorhinus ursinus
GGTACATACCTCAATATCATAAAAGCCATCTATGAAAAACCTACAGCCAATATCATTCTCAATGGGGAAAAGCTGAGAGCTTTTCCCCTAAGGTCAGGAACACAGCAGGGATGTCCACTATCACCACTGCTATTCAACATAGTATTAGAAGTCCTAGCCACAGCAATCAGACAACAAAAAGAAATCAAAGGCATCCAAATCGGCAAAGAAGAAGTCAAACTCTCACTCTTTGCAGATGATATGATACTTTGTGTGGAAAACACAAAAGACTCCACCCAAAACTTCTAGAACTCATACAGGAATTCAGTAAAGTGGCAGGATATAAAATCAATGCACAGAAATCAGTGGCATTCCTATACACCAACAACAAGACAGAAGAGAGAGAAATTAAGGAGTCGATCCCATTTACAATTGCACCCAAAACCATAAGATACCCAGGAATAAATCTAACCAAAGAGGTAAAGAATCTGTACTCAGAAAACTATAAAATACTCATGAAAGAAATTGAGGAAGACACAAAGAAATGGAAAAATGTTCCATGCTCATGGATTGGAAGAACCAATACTGTGAAGATGTCAATGCTACCTAGAGCAATCTACACATTCAATGCAACCCCCATCAAAATACCATCCACCTTTTTCAAAGAAATGGAACAATTAATCCTAAAATTTGTATGGAACCAGAAAAGACCCCGAATAGGCAGAGGAAGGTTGAAAAAGAAAAGCAAAGCTGGCGGCATCACAATTCCGGACTTCCAGCTCTATTACAAAGCTGTCATCATCAAGACAGTATGGTACTGGCACAAAAACAGACACATAGATCAGTGGAACAGAACAGAAACCCCAGAAATGGACCCTCAACTCTATGGTCAATTCATCTTTGACAAAGCAGGAAAGAATGTCCAATGGAAAAAAGATAGTCTCTTCAACAAATGGTGTTGGGAAAATTGGACAGCCACATGCAGAGGAATGAAACTGGACCATTTCCTTACACCACACACAAAAATAGACTCCAAATGGTTGAAAGACCTAAACGTGAGACAGGAGTCCATCAAAATCCTAAAGGAGAACACAGGCAGCAACCTCTTCGACCTCAGCCGCAGCAACTTCTTCCTAGAAACATCGCCAAAGGCAAGGGAAGCAAGGGCAAAAATGAGCTATCGGGATTTCATCAAGATAAAAAGCTTTTGCACAACAAAAAAAAAAAACAGTCCACAAAACCAAAAGACAACTGACAGAATGGGAGAAAATATTTGCAAATGACCTATCAGATAAAGGGCTAGTATCCAAAATCTATAAAGAACTTATCAAACTCAATACCCAAAGAACAAATGATCCAATCAAGAAATGGGCAGAAGACATGAACAGACTTTTTTCCAAAGAAGACATCCAAATGGCCAACAGACACATGAAAAAGTGCTCAACATCGCTCGGCATCAGGGAAATCCAAATCAAAACCTCAATGAGATACCACCTCACACCAGTCAGAATGGCTAGAATTAACATGTCAGGAAATGACAGATGTTGGCGGGGATGTGGAGAAAGGGGAACCCTCCTACACTGTTGGTGGGAATGCAAGCTGGTGCAGCCACTCTGGAAAACAGTATGGAGTTTCCTCAAACAGTTGAAAAAAGAGCTACCCTATGATCCAGCATTTGCACTACTGGGTATTTACCACAAAGACACAAATGTAGGGATCCGAAGGGGTACGTGCACCCCAATGTTTATAGCAGCAATGTCCACAATAGCCAAAGTGTGGAAAGAGCCAAGATGTCCATCGACAGATGAGTGGATAAAGAAGAGGTGGTATATATACACAATGGAATATTATGCAGCCATCAAAAGGAATGAGATCTTGCCATTTGCAACGATGTGGATGGAAATGGAGGGTGTTACGCTGAGTGAAATAAGTCAATCAGAGAAAGACATGTATCATATGACCTCACTGATATGAGGAATTCCTAATCTCAGGAAACAAACTGAGTTTTGCTGGAGTGGTGGGGTTGGGAGGGATGGGGTGGCCGGTGATAGACATTGGGGAGGGTATGTGCTATGGTGAACGCTGTGAATTGTGCAAGACTGTTGAATCACACATCTGTAGTTCTGAAACAAATAATGCAACATATGTTAAGAAAAATGAAAAATAAGATAGCAGGAGGGGAAGAATGAAGGGGAGTAAGTTGGAGGGGGAGACAAACCATGAGAGACAATGTACTCTGAAAACAAACTGAGGGTTCTAGAGGGGAGGAGGGTGGGGGGATGGGTTAGCCTGGTGATGGGTATTCAAGAGGGCACGTTCTGCGTGGAGCACTGGGTGTTATGCACAAACAATGAATCATGGAACACTACATCAAAAACCAATGATGTAATATATGGTGATTAACATAACAATAAAAAAATAAAAAAAAAAGAAAACTCAGTAGAAGTAAGTGATACCATCACTTTGGCTTAGTCTACTGGCAAGTACTTGTGTCATGGTTACTCCTCACTACAAAGAGACTTGGAAATGTGGAAGAGCTACACGTGCCGAGGAAGAAAAGGAAACTGACTATCAGTGACCACCTTTCTCTCCCACAGCGTGTGTGTGTGTGTGAGTGTGTGTGTGTGCGTGCGTGTGTGCATGCGGATTGAGTTAAAATGGCAGAAATGATAAACAGAGTAAAAAAATCACCTTAAAATTATTTAATTTGCTGGAGTTTTACAAGATTTTTTGTTGCTGTTGTTTGGGGTGTTCTTTACTTTCCTAGTAAGGGAAGGAAAATGATATTTTTGAGGACTTATTGTGAATTTTACTTGGTAATTCTGCACAATCATTTCATGGCTCCTTGCAGTAACTGTGAGCTGGGTTCTATCCTTTGTCCTTTGCAGATAAAAGCATCGAGAGGCACAGAAGTCCTTTAACATTTCCAAGGTCTCAGAGCTGTGGAATTGTAAAGAAGATTTGAACCCGAGTTTGCCTAATGCCCAAGTTTAGCTATGTTCATTGAGCTCCTCCCTCCTAATGGGACCTGGGAGGGTCTTCACCATCAAGGGGCCATGAAATGCCCTGAGGAACAAGGACGCTGGGGGCATGTCCATTCATGGATCACATGGGAGGTTTGCATAGTCATTATACAGGAAATTCTTCATTTTCACAATGAAATGTGCTCATTTCCAGTTTTCTAAAAAAAAATGTGGCTTTTCTAGATTATCTTTAAAGTAATACTTTTGATAAGGACATGAAGAAGAGAAATGTTTTTCTACTATTGGGGAAAATAATAACCAGGGCTCTGCAATGGCAGCCAGAGCCTACGCCGAACTTCACTGAGCAGGAGATGGCAAGGCAGTCCGGCTGTGCCAAGAGGGGAGTGAGGGTTTGGCAAAAGACTCAGCCTTCCACACCTTTAGCCACTGTGGCCATGAGTGGAAATGAGGTCCATTGTTGGCACAGCTTTCAGCATTTCAAGAGAATCTTCCAATGTAAACATAAAATTCCAACTTCAATATTGGATCACATGGAAAGAAAATGTCACACAAGTCACATCTTTGGGCTGAATTCAGTACCTGGGACAGCAGCATCGTGGCCTCTGCTTTTGGGGACACTCTTGGCCATAGGTCCACACTGCAGGATTGCACTCAGCACCACAGCCTCTGCTCTTTGTGGTACAGACAAAGCCGCTGCACTGCCAAGGACGCGCATCTCTCCAGCGCCTGTTTGGCACATCACAGGGAAGTAAGGGGCACGTCTAACTGCCCACGCTCAGCCAAACCAAAGGACAAAGGCAGCAAGGCTCTCTCTGGACCTTGGGGGAAAACACATCTCTCTCAGGCAGAGGACTCGAATGTTCTTGTCTCAGTGTAATTAGGAGCAGCAAAGAAACTCAGACATGCGCCCCTTCTGTCTTGGCAACAGATATGACAGAACTACACGAGGCGCAAAATACAGGCTGTGTGTATCTGTGCATGCACGTGTGCCTGCGTGAGTGCACATTGTGCTCTATGCTGCTTGCTGCCCAAGTTTCAGAGTGATTTCTAACTTGAAGCTGAGGATATGGGATATTATGTCTTTTTAAATAATGTAACCAAGAACAAACTGCTTGGTGTAATTTTAGCGGGGATGTGTGTTTGCCAAGGTGCAGTATGTCATTATGGAGCTACTGTTTTGACAAAATAGTATATATGTGTGGTTGCGTCTGCGAGTATGAGGAAGACAAGCAAAAAAATTGGTGTATATTTGTATTTTTTTAAGGATGCAATTAATAGGGGACAATAACTGTAAATCAGAAAGAAGTTGGTGAGGCTCACTGTTGTCACAGGTCTTCAAGGAAGCTGTCTGTAAAGACACACCTAAATTTTCAGTTGATGACTGAAGCACTCTTCATCAAATATCTCTGGAGTCTGCTCTGTGCTAGGCATTGTGGGAGTCTTGATGATGCCAATGCGTAGGACACGTCCCTGTGCTCCAGGACCCACTGTTCACAGGAGACAGCCATGCAGATCTACAGGGAATTGCCCTGCAAGTCCATAAGCAACCAGAGTGACCGACATTGTTATTATTCTAATTCATTCAAAGCTCTTGGAGCAGGGCCTGGCATGTAGCAGCATGCTCAATAAATTAATAGGCACGGGGCAAGGTGTTTTGCATGAACATTTCTTATTCTTATATCAACCTCAGATTGGATCATATTATAAAGGAGGCAAAGCTTAGCAAGAGGCAATACTGCAGAGTGATTAAAAGATGAAGGCAAGGCTCAGCCACTTACTACATTGGTCACTTTACGTAATCGTACTGTTCTTCAGGGTGCTTGTCTGTGATTTAGAGATTATAATAATGCTATTGTATTAGTTAGTTGCAGTGCAAAACCAACAACCACAGACTTCAATAGCTAAACCAGAATCATTTATTATTGCTTATGCATCTGTGGTTCAGCTGAGGTATGGCTTGTCTAGGCTGGGCTCAGCTGAATGGTTCCAATTTCAACTGCAGTAGCTCTGTCTCCTCACTGAAGTTCTGTGGCTGGGTGGGTGTGGCTCTGCTCCACACGTCTCTCATCTTGCTTGGGCAAGTGGGCTTGCAAAGGCAGGTTCTTCTTGTGGCAATGTCAGAGATACAAAAGAGCAAGCTTCATCTTACAAGTAGTTTTGAAGCCATTGGTCACATCACAATGATTGGTGAAACATTGGTCAAACTGAGTCACATATCCAAGCAGAGTCAGTCAGTGGAGAAGTGGACTCTGCCCCTTGGACGTGGAGCAGTAAAAATAATACATATTTCTGAGCAGTCGACCAAGCTACCTACCTTATAGACTTGCTTTGAGAATTATATGTAAAAAGCTATATAACACAATAAAAAGTTTAGTACACCATGAAGGATCAATGAAACCAGATAATTTATCAGCAGTACTATTTCTTATTTGACAGATGACCCAGCCGAAATTCAGAGAGGTTAGGTAACTCAACCGGGATCACATGGTAATAAGTGAAGAACCATAATTCAAACCCTTATTGTCCAAGTTCCTTTCTTCTTGATGGAAATCCATGAACCTGTCTGGCACTATAAAATAGACTTTAAAGCCCCCAACAAGGCAGTTTATTCACGAATACTCGAGTTGACCCTATTTAGGAAAGAAGAGCTCAGACTTTGAGATTTGAGAGACTAAAATGAGATGAGCAAACGCTAACTCCCAGGGGCAAGAGCACAATGATAAATCACAGCTACTACTACTGTGCATTGAGGCCCCCGTGTTCCAGATCACAGATCAGGAGACCATGGACCTATGCTTTCAGGTCAAAGCGAATTTTCCCTCTGCTTGCCTGCTGAGACTCCGCTGCTTGACCCTTTGGGTGAGAGCTGGGAAATATGAGCTGGCTACTAGAGTCTCTCTTCTAAATTCAATCAGACAGCGGGAAGGAAGAGATTTCCTCTAGATTCCTTCATTTGCTAAGATTTATTTCCCCCTATGATCTCTCTTTTTCTCCCCTGAGGATCTTGAATTTATAAGTATTGAATTTTTTAGAACTCTCTGAAAGTACTACATTAAATGTGGGAAAGGGTGATGGGCTCCCCAGGCACTTTGTAGTGCTCTCTGTCATGACTCTTATATATTGACTTAAAGGATTTGTTTGTTGCCTGTTAGAGTCCACCTCCTGCCCTCTCCTCACTCTGTCCCCTCAGTCCTTAGATGAAGAGCTCCTTGTATCATTGGATCCGACACAATACCCTACCTAACCAGTCCAGATATTCAGAAAATATGGCTGAATGATTGAGTGAATGTTAGATGAATAAAAATATGAAGAATGAATGAATGAATGAATGAATCAATCAGTTATACATCAATGGATAGATGGGTGAATGAAGGAGTGAGTGGGTGAGTGAGTTACTTGGGTGTATGGATGGGGGCATGAAAAAGTGATTGATGAAGGGACATGTTAAATTCCTCATTCTCTCCTAAGCCTCCCTTAAAATTGGTCTTTGTCAACCACCACATCTTGGTCAAACAGATCTGGTCAATTACATTCATTCCATCAACCTTAGCCTGTAAGAAGGAGAGACCCTGCATGTGTAGTAGTGAGAGTCAGTAGTACAGCGTTGAGGGAAATCATGAAATTTGAGACAATGGTCTCCTTGCCTTTGACTAACTATTGATTATGTTGCTATTGTAGCAGGGCAGAAAATTTAGGTATGATCTCTGACTTCATCCAGCTATGATCTCTTGTCTACATGTCAGGTAAGCAAATGAAATCTGTGCTCTGTATATTTAGGGGGATTCTTGAAGGAAATATTACTGGGAGGGAGCACACCAAAAATTGCCACATAATTCTAACAGGACCTTTTAGACCACTCTGTATCTCTGGGGCAATGCTGCCACCTAAGCAAGGCAGGATATGGTACCACCACACAGTGACTCCAGAAAGATATACCCCCCAGAGGAGTGCCCAACATGGCCTTGCCTGTTCTCTGGGAGTGGGCACCACCTAAATGATCTCTCTCCCCTTCAACTTCCAGTGGAACTCTTGCTTGTCACTCTCTCAGTTCTATACACAGGCTACCTTGGACTCTCACTGACCTTTGTGTGGGCCACAGCCAGCTGGAGAGTAAACTCCACTGCAACGCATCTCTAGTTGACCAAAAGGCACAACTTTGGTTGACTATGAGGGTAATGGTGACAACAGGTCCTTTTCAACCACATTGGCTTTGTCCAGGGCTCCAGGAACACCTTCATAGATAAAGTGATGGGAGATCACAGAAAAGACAAACCACCCAAGTGGACTCTAGGATGACCAGGTGGCACATCTTGGAGAGGGTGGCACCAGAAGTGGGCTGTGATGACTGAGAAGAACTTCCAGATGCAGAGTTTGGGAGAGAGGGATGCATTTCAGAAGACAGGAACCCCTGAGCAATGTGTGCAACAGAGAAGAACAAGATGGTTTGAAATGTGAGATCTTGACGAGTCTGACATTATTAGAGCAGTTCACTCCCTGGACATGAGTGAACAGTCCAGAAACCATGTAGGAAAGCATCAACTTGCACTTTGGTCTTATGTGACCTCCAGGATGTCCAGGGGGACTTGGTAGGTTTGGTGAACCCAACTGAACTCCATCTAACAGCAAAGGACCCAAGTGACACACATTATATGCTATTAGAATCTCTTTCACAATCCTTCTTATGGCCACTGGCATCCCCTTACCCCACAACATCTATGCCATCTTCCTCTCCCTGGGTATTCCATCCTGATATAAGAATATCTTCATCATATTCTGGCTGTTCCATCTATTTCTATGGATGGGTGGGGTCTTCTTTTCCTGAGGGATGAAGAACTAACTTCATATGTCAGCTTTCTCCAGGGCTTTTCAGCTTGTCAACTGGCTTAATGTACCTTTTTAATGTCTCTGATGGCCAGGATAGGGAATAGGAACTTTAGCCATAAGAAATGCTGGGGACACAGTGACATCTGCATAAAGCTTGTCTAATATGCAGAGGTTAAAGAAATTTCCTCCTTCTAAGTCCCCAACCTCCTCTGTGTACACTGAGTGTTGACAGAGGAAAGCCATAGGAGATATGACTAGAAAGTTAAGTAAGGAACAGATTGCTGATGACTGAAACATAAACATGGCTGAGATCTGGACCCAGTAAATTGCATATAAAGATGACATTCTGGAACATGTCTTAAAATGATAGAGTCTGAGCGTTTCTACATGGCTTCATGGGAAAGTCTGACCCAGTGCTGACTTTGAACTTCATGCCCCATCTCTTCCTTCTATTTTGTTCTCACTCGAGCCACATGAGATAGCCATCATTCTTTGAACATGCTGAGAACTTCCATGACTCTGAGCTTTTGTGATGTTTTTTCCCCACTGCCTGGATGATGCCCTTTCCCACCATTTCCATCTGGCAAATTAATTAGACCAAACTTGAAACAACCGTCCTAATAAAACACTGGCCACCATTAAAAAGCTCACTCTCTACGTGACATACTCTCTGATCACAGCAATGATCCCCGAGTGCTTTAATTTGTATAATACATCCCTTCTTTACCTACCAATTCATGAGCGATTTGTGAACCTAGAGTCTAGTGCCATGTTTGCAAACATTGCCAGCCCTCAGTAATGTTTACTGATGGAACAGAAGAATGAGTTCATGTACCAATGAATATGTAAGTGAAACAGTCAACTGACGAATGGAATGAGCCAATGGAGGAGTAAATAAATAGTGAACAAATGAGTGGGTCAACATATGAGAAGATGAGTATGGCAAATGAATAAACAAATGAATGAGTAAATCAGTTAGTTGAGACAGGACAAACACAATCCAGGAAGGATTGAGGAAACTCCTGGATACTGACAGGTGTTGAGACAGTCCCTCTACACTGAATGAAATATGGAATGGAATCAGATTATCCTTGTACAGTTATCCTGGCTTGTTGCTTCCTCCCACGTCAGATGACTGAGCCAAATAGAAAAAGCAGAATGCTTTGGTAATCAAGGTGACTGACTTGGAGTAACAATTATTGGTCATGATTAAAATGTGTTTCAGGGTCACTATTTTATATTTAAATAAGTAGTGAAATTTGTTTCTATTGGTTAGGATATAGATTATATTAATTTTTCATTTCCCTTTTTGTTTCCTTACAGGAGCTCACCAAAAGCAGCCACCCCAGAATAAACAAGTTTCTCTTAAGGACACAGAAAGATCTGAAACATGGCTCCCAGCTTGGGAACTGGAAAATCTAAGAAGTACCTTACAGACTTTTGTGATGGTGTCCCAAGGTGTGTACTCTTGGTTTTGTGAAAGGCTTTAGACAGTGTCTTCAAAAGGGAGGAATTCTAACTAGTTTGAATTATCCTCACTCTTGCGCAAAGAAATCAACACTAGTTTCAAGTACACAAGATTCTTACTGGATGCTTAGGTTTTGGGAAAGTGGTATATGAAGAGGTATTAAGAATTATCATAGGGACACCTGGGTGGCTCAGTCGTTAAGCGTCTGCCTTCAGCCTGGGTCGTGATCCCAGGGTCCTGGGATCGAGTCCCACATCAGGCTCCTTGCTGAGCAGGGAGCTGCTTCTCCCTCCGTCTCCCTCTGCTTGTGCTCTCTCTGTCAAATAAATAAAATCTTCAAAAAAAAGAATTATCATAAATATCAAGACATAACCCCATAGATATCAGAAATTATTTGGAAAAATACCCCTAAAAATGCATATTTAACACAGAGAAGCAAGTTAAAAAAAACAAAAAAACTTAAAAAAAAGTCTTTGTGATGGAAGGTTAGATTTGCTGTCTCCCGCTTTCCTCACACTGCAATGTGGGCTCAGAACAAAAATGAAGAAAATATCTGAAACCCTAGAGAATCCTTTTTCTTTCTCTTTTTTCCTCCCGATCTGCATTATAGGTCTACCTCTGTATTACTTCTAGGGAACATACCTAGATTTTTCTCAATCAGATGTCCCTCAGACTGACAAAGCTCTAGTGGTATATGATGGGATGACTATAAAGTATTTTCTTAAACTGTAAAATGGAGTCTAAATGTGGAGAAGACACCCCCCCACACACACACACACACAAGGCAACCTGGTCGGGCACAGGTTTTAGTATATTCTGGAGCGGCTAGTGTTGGCATTCACTGTGTCGTATCCCAACTAGAGAGACTAGAAAAGGCCAGAGGTGAAGCTCACCATCTCACCACCAGATGATACCTACAGAGAGCCAGTGGCCTGGGGCTTGTATCCATCCCCTAGGTGTCCAGGTGCTTTCACATATTAGTAGGATGGGATTATAGAACATATGAGTTTTGGTACAATTCTCTCATTCTATTCATTCTCTCAATTTTATTATTTACCTAATTTAGACCCAGAGATACATAGCGATGAACCCCAGGGCACATAGCTTGTTCAATAGATGGTGCAATTATCATTTGGTAAGATCATGTTGGTGTAAC
Organism: Callorhinus ursinus; assembly: GCF_003265705.2. Classification (NCBI taxonomy): domain Eukaryota; kingdom Metazoa; phylum Chordata; class Mammalia; order Carnivora; family Otariidae; genus Callorhinus; species Callorhinus ursinus. The sequence continues at coordinate 66,355,629 of NW_027397070.1, forward strand.
ATCCACATGACTAAGCTAAGAAAGCAGAGTTTAAAAGGTTTGCCATCAGCCTGTGTGTATTTTTAAGAACAATACAATAAAAACTAAAATATGTGTAAAGATCACTTGAATTCTTTCATGCATTTATTTATCCATTCATTTGAGTATTTAACGAGTGCCTCTTGTATGCTGGACCCTGTTAGAGGTGCTGAGGACCTAAACAATAGAGAGTAAGATGGGTAGAGTCTCTGCTCTCAAGAAGTTTGTTCTTCTGCCAGTCACTTCTGTTAGGATGTCGCCAGAAAGTTGAATTCAGTTGCTAAAGACTGTGTCCCTACTCTAAATGTCAAGAGGGAAGGGCTAGATCATTGGATGCTAAGAAGAGTAGAGGGACCTTTCTCGACACCAAGGCACTGGTGTTTCATTGTTTCCTCTTGCTTGGATATGGAGATGGGGAGCCGCCTGTGCCAGTACAAGATGGCCCTATGTTGCTTTATAATCTCAACAGGCATAAAAGGAAAGATAATGAATAGTTTAGTATTTGGAATTTTCTCTTTAGCCACCCTTTCCCTTAAGGACACCTATGTTCATGCTTTGCATTTTCTCAACAGACTGAAGTGAGGATTCTAAATTGCTTTTAGTTATTTGGGATTGCTAAGGGTTGATGACTTTACTTTCCACACCATGCTGGGAATTGGGCTTGAAGTGAGACTGACCTTGTAGATGACCAAAGGACGGCTCTGACAACAGAATGGGAGGGTGGGAGTTCAGACAGTGGGATAAGGAAGGATCATAGCAGATGAGGAGGGTCTGGGCGGGGCACCGCAGGTGGATGCGCATCGCAGGTGGGTATGTGGCGCTTACTTTGGGGGGGGGTGGTGATTTCACGGGACTTGCTGACCCATTGATCTGGGAAGTGGGGAAGAGGATGGAGGAGGCTCACAGATGATACTGGCACCATTAACCAATCCTCCTTCCCAGACTCGTGTAGGAAGGAGAGTAACATGAGCATAGACAGGACACATGAGCTCTCCTCCCAATGTCACTAATTAAACTTACAAGTGTCTCATTTTTGGACTGTCCCAAGTGAGCCTGTACTTTTCTTGGGCTCCTCACAGAAGAGCCAGGTATTTCCTAATATAGGTATCTCTAATTATCTTATGTTCACTTAGAACCTCTTTATCTGAAATGGAGTATAAAATAGAAACATATGAAATGATTGCTGAAAGTGGAGAACTCTTGGAAGGGCTGTTTGTGAAAAATACCGATTACATTTCAACCTTAGTGTACATAAGTGGCGGAGAAATGCCCTAAACTAATGTCCCCCATCATTTTGATGAGTGTCATCTCGTATAACATAAAATAAGGTTATGAATTCCCACATAGTAGTACTTATACTTTTAAGTAGTACTTCTCAAACAATGTAATTAAGTTAGTCTAAAGTTACTGGAAATCTGAAGTGTTTTAGGATTGGGGAGAGCTAGCTTTAGGCTTCAGATTTTCCTCTTTATAAGCGGGTCACCCTACACCAGGTTCTGAGGCTCCCAGAACTTTGCTTTCTTCACCTATAACATGGTGCTAATGAGAGCAACGGCCTCCCTGGCCGGTGGTGCACACCAAATGAGGTAACAAATATGGATACTTAGCCCAGGACCTAAGCCATGGGGATGATGAATCAACGCTTAGTTCTAGAAGTGACAGGAAAGTATTTTCCATGCACACTTTTATTGGAATGAAATAAAAATAAAATGATAATGCTTTTTGTGTTTATGGATTTGAGGACCACTTATAAAAATTTTTCTTTCCTCCTCTTTAAGCATTTGACCAGCCACCAATTGAGAATTCTGACCCTAATATATGTTGTTAACATTAACTATAAGCTATCAATTAAAAAAAAATTCAGACATTTCTACCTACACTTTGAAGATGATGAGTATGTGAAGACTGAATTGTTGAACCACCTCTAGGGTCAACCTTGCCTCTAATGTAAAACTCAATTTTTATTTGGATTTTAAAATGTCTCCAATTATCCAGTCAATATTACATGCATATTCAAAGATTGGTTTTCATCTCATTCGGAGGTACACCTTCCAGGCCCGCTTTTTATCTACGTATTTGTACAAATACAAATGAAATTGGGTCCATAAATTCCCCATATCAGAATGAAATCACACTCCTGTGTGTTTCTATCACCCGGACAGCTTTGTTTGGGCTTCAGAGATAGGAACGACACTGGGTACTCCATTCTTCAGCATTTCCACCTTGAACTTTGTTATGAAAAACAGAGTTTTCATTTAGAAATAGCCCAAACTTCCCACTTGTATGTCTGCCTGGGGGAACTCAACTTAAAAAGGGTATTTAATAAAACACAGAGTTGAAGGGGAAAATCCAGTTGAAGGACTTCACCTTGAAGCCTGCAGCGTTTCTTAACATTTGAATTCTCAGATTGCACTGCACTCTTCTCCCCAAGTCACATGGCTGTGGCTAATCACCATTAATCTTCTATGCTCATAGCTTCTCTCCTTCCCTGAAATAGTACTTTACAGGGATAAACATGACACCCATTTTGCCTTCCATTCATTTTTATTCGCTTATTAACAGAAAAGAAAATGGCTACCACCGAGCAAGGTCTACGGGCCGGTCACTGTGCTAAGCCATTTACATGAATCACTGCGATTGATTCTGTAATCTGACAATATCTCTGGGATGTAAGGACTATTATTCCCTATTTGAGGGGAGGAAACCAAAGTTCGGAAAAGTGAAGACATGTATCTAGAGCCACCCAGGTTAGAAGCAGAAGTATGTATCTCCGGTTGGCCATGTGTGGATCATTGGAGCCATTTTAAAATCCAGAAAAAAACTGAGTTTCGAATTAGAGGCAAGTTTGGCCAGTGATGCAATCCCTAGCGGTACAAACAAACTAATATGACAACAAATGGCCTCGAAAGACCAACAGCTGACAAAGGGATATGTAAGAGGGTGGGAAAAATATTATAAGGGGATCTGTGGCAAAGAGATTCTAAGGTAACCCTCTTGAATACCACCTTCTGAGTGTGAGCAGGACCTATGATTTGCTTCTGGCCCAAAACAACAGGAGTTATGGGATGCATTTTTCTGTGATTACATTTTAAGGCTATATATCTGTTTTGTTGAGAGATGCACCCTCCTTTGCTGGCTTTGAAGAAGCAAGCTGCAGTGCTATAAGCAGGCTTTCAGAGGAGGCTGATGGCTAGGGACTGAGAGTGGCCTCAAGCAGACATTTAGGGAGAAACTGAGGGCTACAGTCCAACAACTGGCAAGGAGCTGAATGCTGCCAACAATCACATAAAGCTTAGAGACAGACCTACTCCAGTCCAGGCTCGATAAGGCCACAGCCCCAAATGATAGCTCAATAGGGTCTTGTAAGACCCTAAAGCAGAAGACCCAGGCAAGCTGTGCTTAGACTTCTGACCCACAGAAATTGTGGGGTAATAGATGTGTGTTGCTTTAGGCAATTAAATTTGTCGTAATTTGTTATGCAGCAGTAGATAACTAAGACAAGATCTCTTAGAACCATGTCACTGAATGTGTAACTCTTTGGAATTCATTATGGTCTTTAGTGGAGAGCGGAAGACTCAGGGTGAAATTGTTTTCATGGAAGTCACAAAAGCTCAGTGGTCACATTCCAGTATCCAACTTAGATGGCCACTGTAGGGCCTTTGATGTTGTTGATCACCCCCTGTTGAAATATCTCCTCCCTTCTTTTCTGTGACAGTCCTCAGAAGTTTACTTTCTACTTCTCAGCTTTGTCTGTGATTCAGTTCCTCTGCCTACCTCTCACCCATGTGTAGCCCCGATTCTCTTCTCACACCGTGTGTTCATGGCATTCAGAGCTACATATGTGCCAACCCGTCCCAGATCCCATGACCCCTGCTCTGAGCGATCTCCAAAGCTCCTGACTCAAAAACCTATTGGTTTTCTCATTTTGGATGCTTTGTGGACACCTCAAACTCAACTTCTCAATTACTCATTTTAGTGAGTGATGCCCACAGCCACCATTCACTTCCCATCCAGGTGACCATTCAAGACAGAATACAGTAGTTGCTGTCAACTTGCTTCTTGAAACAACCACCCACTAGATGCTGTTAATTTCATCTGTGAAATAATTCTCAACCCATTCTGGTCCATGATATACTGCAATGCTACATCAATTCAGAGGGACTACTGAAATATTCTTCTACACAATCTCATGATCTTGTCCCCCTTAATTCACACCATACATTGCCGCCAATAATATGACAAGATAACAGGAAGATAGAAACACTTACCAGAACAGAACCCTTTGACTCGGCCTCTCTCATATTTTGTTACAAGGGCCCCTTGACTGTGAAGATGATGATGCATAAGTTTACAGCTTCTTCCAACATCTTTTTTTACTTTTTTCAAATAAATATTTATTTATTTGTCCAATTATATATTCATGATTATGCATCTTTTTTCTTAAAAAATCCCACTGCTTATAATCTTTCTTTGATTCTGGAACACCTCTGAGATAAAGATCCAGTTCCTTAATGTGACCTGGTTAATCAATCTCATTTGGTGCTCCCTGTCTCATATTTTATCTTCAATAAAATGGAACAAATTTCACTTTTCACTAAATATGCTATTTCATGCCTCTGTGAATTTGCATATGCTGTTCCTTTGGTCTGCAACACCTTTCCATCTCTCACTGACATCTGCCAACACATATCCAACCACAACTTCTATTGGACAGTTTCTTTCCCTCCTACAGGACTCAGCTCAGGTGTTAACTGCCCAAGGAGACTTCTTGGGCCCCCTTCACTATCCCAGTGGATCTCTGTGTTTCTATAATACCTCTGTCTTTTCCTTATAACATGCTGACTGAATCTCCTTGGTATCTGACATAGATGTACAGCAGAAGTTTGTTGAGCTGTTGCTAAATTACCATTGTGGAACTTGAACAAGTTACGTGATGACCACAAATCTCAATCTCTACGCTTGTCAACAAGGTTGTTAAACGACCTTAAAGATTGTGTCAAGGTTTCAGTTAGATTATGTAAAATAAAAATGCTTGGTAAACGTCAGGAATCGTAGTTGACATAAACAGAACTGCCTGGTATTAAGATGGTCTTTGGATCACAGAAGTGGTCAACATAAAGAAGGCTGTGCATTTAAATGAAAATCAGAGTCTAGAAATCAGATTGGGGAATACCATAAACATTATATAGTGGTTAAAATCATGGGCTTTGGGGCTAGGTGCCCTAATCCTGGATCTGCCATGCACTGAATTTTATGATTTTAATTAAAGAACTACCCTCTCTATGCCTAAGTTTCTTTACCTGACAGTGGAGACAACAATAGGATTGCTATAGTAATTAAATGTGTTAGCCCACTTTTAACTCTTAGCATAGGGCCTTGAGTAATCCTCAATAAATGTGAACTATCATTACTGTTAATTATGATTAATAGACTTTGAAGAAAGGCTTTTTTGATGTCACAGTGAAATTAAGCCTGCCTGATGGCTAGTTTAGCATAGATACTCAAGCTGCACAATCCCATTACTCACAGAAATTATGACCATGTTTGTACTTTAGGAGAATAATGATAGAGCATAATGGTAGATCAAAGAAGGCACTGAGACATCACTAGCAGATTTGATCCAAGGGATGGGGAGGTATGGCTCAAGGTAGAATATTGATGTCCTTCTTTTTAACTCTTGGAACACTTCATACATATAAATCTGGTAGCAAGGTTAAGAAGCAAAACAAACACCTGGATGAAATTGTAGCACATGGATTAGTAAACAGAAAGTAAAAAATGAAATTATGAAGCAGATATTTTTTTTAAAACACTTATGAAATTAGTTTCTCCCTATGGTAAAGTTCTCTGGATTATGTAACTTTAGAAAATTCATTTCTAGAAAAGTACTATTGAGAAGTATATGTAATAGTACCCTGTAATCTGCTTTAGGAGTTGAGGGAAGGTGGATGGGGGAGAAAAACAACAACAAATAGAGATGAAGCAGACAGTGCCAAGTCCCTTTCCTAGTTATATGGAGAGCCAGGTGCCCTGATGTAAACAAAAGATGCTGATATATCACACAACAAACTGATGGGCACCTAAAGAATGTATTTTGAGATATATATATATATATATATATATATATATATATATATATATGAATTGTACACTTCCAATACATACAGTTTATTGTATAGAATTTATGTCTCTATAAAGATGTTAAAAATACATATTTTCTGGGTGCCTGGGTGGCTCAGTTGGTTAAGCCACTGCCTTCAGCTCAGGTCATGATCCTGGAGTCCCGGGATCGAGTCCCACATCGGGCTCCCTGCTCAGCAGGGAGTCTGCTTCTCCCTCTGACCCTCTTCCCTCTCGTGCTCTCTGTCTCTCATTTTCTCTCTCTCAAATAAATAAATAAAATCTTTAAAAAAAATACATATTTTCAATATGTTGCAAAGTAAAAGAAGACATTGAAAAATGTAAGATAAGATCAAGAAATAGAAAAAAAAGCGATAAATTTTATCAGAAAAAGAACCAAATAGAAAAACAAGAAATAAAAAAAAAATAACAATCAGAAAGAAAAATGCAACAGCTGTGTTTAATAGCAGATGAGATGTAGCTAATTGAAAGATTAATGAACTGGAAAATAGGTCTGAAGAAATAGTCTAGAATGCAGCTTAGCAAGACAAGTAGAATGAAAGGGAGGTTAAGAAATATGGAGGATATAGAAGGAAGGTCTAACATATATTTCATCAGAGTTTCAAAAGGAGAGTGTGAGAGAACATGGTAGATATATAAGAGCTAATATCTGAAAATTTTCCATAACTGACAAAGTTCACCAACCTGCAAATTCAGTAAGCCCAACAAATCCCCAATCAGCTTAAACAAAATCAATCTGTATAAACTTAGACACATTATAATCAAAGACAGAAAACCAAAGACAAAAAAGAAATCTTAAAAATAACTGAAAGGGAAAAAAGTTATCCTTTGAAATGGGAAGGTAAGTTGTCTTATTTAAGAGCAATAATGGAAGCCAAAAGACAGCAGTAATAGTTTCCATGTACTGAAAGAAAATAACTGTCAACTAAGAATTATGTATTTCAGAGAGAATATATTTCAAGAAGGAGGGCAAAATGAAGACATTTTTGAAAACAGAAATTGAGAAAGTTTAACCTTGAACAGATGCTCTCTAAAGAAAATTCTAAAGGTTGTTCTTCCAGCAGAAGTCAAGTAAATCCAGATAGGTCCTGAAATTCAATGTAGGAAAATGATCAAATGAAGTATTATCTATGTGGGGATACCCAGTCAAACATTGGCCATGTAAAAAAAATACTAAAGATGTGTCAACTTTAAGGGGCATCTGGGTGGCCCAGTGGGTTAAGTGTCTGACTCTTAGTTTTGACTCAAGACTGATCTCAGGGTCATGAGATTGAGCCCCATGTGGTGTTCCATGCTCAGCATGGACTCTGCTCAAGTTTCTCTCTCCCTCTCTCTCTCCCTCTGCCCCTCCCCCTGCAGTCTCTCTCTCACTGAAATAAATAAATCTTTTTAAAAAAATGTATCAAAACACATCAATAGCAACAAACAAAAGTAGGAGGGAAGTAATTTGAATTACAGTAAGTAAATTAGCATCAATATAAAACTAAATTTGGTAAATCAGTATATCTTTGGCCATTTAGAAATACAGTTTTAAGCAATTCATAAAGAATAATTTTAATGGAAATTATAAATATGTAGAGCTGAAAATAAGAAAAAATAAACCTTACAGAAGATGTGATACACCTGTGATACAGCCAAAACAACCTGTAGAGGAAAATTTATATCCTTTAAAGATTATTCCATAAAAGAAAGAAGACTGAAAACTAATGAGCTTATTCTCCAGTATAGGAGGTTAATCAACACACACACACACACACACACACACACACACACACACACACACACACAAAGACAAGAAATTAAAAAGAAGGAAAGGATTTTTAAAGGGTAAAAAAGTGAAATGAAAAATAACATCACATAGAGAGGGATCAATAGAGTATAAACTAGATATCTTGAAAAAAATAAAGAAAACAAACTGATATAGAACAAAGAATAAGTGAAATAAAAATAAAAGATAAAAAGTTATGTTATTATTCAACTGAAGATACTGAAATGATCATAACAGGATATTATAAAAACTTTTACCAATGTTTTAAAATTGAGATGCAATGGACACATTCTTCAGAAAAAATATAATTTACTAAAACTTACTCAGCAAGAACTAAACAAAATATGAATAGCCCTGTCACAAATAAGAGAATTTGGTCAAACTTAAAAAGAAACTTCCCTCAAACACTCCAGAATTAGATGGCTTCATCATCAAGTTCTAACACAGAGTCAAGTAACAGATAATCCAATTTTACATGAATGATTGGAGATTACAGAATAAAAGAGAACATACCTCAACAAATTTGGGAACCAGTGTAACCTTACTACCAAAATCCCACAAAGACTTTATAAGAATGAAAAAATCCTACAGAAAATATTAGCAAACAGAATACAGCCTTATATAACAAAGATCATTTATCATGCTCAAGTAGGGCCATGTTCAGGAATAAAATTAGCAGGAGAGTTTAGTAAGCTTTCTGGACTCAAAATCAATCTACAAAAATCAATCACATTTTTATACACAGACAACAAACAGATAATATAATTTAATAGATATATTATTGCCAATAATATAAAAATATTTAAAAAAAATCTAGGAATATATCTAACAAAAAAGGGTAGAGGTTTTTATGAAGAAAATTAGAAAAATGACTATTATGAGACATTACAGATCTATGGAAATTGAAATAACATTGATAAATGCATTGGAAGAGTCAGTATCATACATATGATGATGCTCTCTAAATTGATCCACAGAGTCATTGTAATTCAAACACTATCCCAGGAGATTTTATGGGTATGTGTGTGAAAACTGACAGGCTAATTCTAAAATCTATATGGAATTTCAAATGGCAGGAAAAGGGAGATTTTCCTGAATGAGAAGAACAAGGTGGGTTGGCTGGCTTTTGCAGATATCAATAATTACTTAAATGGTAGTAATTAAGGCAGTGTGATATCATGCCTGGGTTAGACAAATCAACCAATGAAACAGATTAATAGTCAGAAATGGTGTGTTTGTGTTCGGGGGGGAGGGGAGTGTTTATTTTATGAGCTGAAGTGACATTACAGATCAGTGGCAAAAGAATGGATTTTTAAATATATGGTGCAAGACAATCTGTTATCCATATGAAAAAATAGAGCTCTACATCACAATATGCACAAAAATGAATTTCAGTTTAAAAAATACAGGTGTAAGGCAAAATGATAAAAGTAATTAAAATATATGTATAGAATAATATATAAAATGAATTTGTGTGAAGAAATATTTCTGGGCGGAGCAAGAGGGCGGAGGAGTAGGAGACCTGGATTTCGTCTGGTCTCAGGAATTCAGCTGAATAGGGATCAAACCATTCTGAACACCTACGAACTCAACAGGAGATCGAAGAG
>NW_027397070.1:66370162-66370570 GCF_003265705.2 Callorhinus ursinus
GGGGCACACTGAGGAGCGGGGCCCCGAGTTCTCAGCTCCTCCGGGCGGAGATTGGGAGGCCACCATTTTCACCCTGGTCCTCCAAGGCTGTACCGAGAGCTTGCAGGGAACAAAAGCTCCTGAGAGCAAACCCGAGCAGCTTCCTTAACCCGGACGGACAAGGGCGGGGCAATTCCGCCTCCGGCAAAGACATTTGGGAACCACGGCAACAGGCCCCTCCCCCAGAAGATCAGCACGAACAGCCAGCAAGCCAAGACCAAGTTTACCGATCAAGGAGAACGGGAGAACTCCAGCGCTAGGGGAATACTGCACATAGAATTCATGGCTTTTTTACCATGATTCATTAGTTTTTCAAAGTTAATTTTTTAACTGTTTTTTTTTTAATTTTTCTTTTTCCCTTTTTCAACC